>NW_019154123.1:28977152-29052223 GCF_002288905.1 Enhydra lutris kenyoni
TACCATTTTAACACTTTTGTTTATTATCTATATTTTCAGTTATTTATCTTAGTGGTTCCTCTGGATTATAATTAACACAAGTTCTACTTTCTTAATTTCATTGCTGTATAAAACTCTGCTCCTATGTAATTCTGTGCCCTCTACCCGCCTTGTGATACTATTGTCACATAAATTACATCTTTATAAAATGTGTGCCCATTAGCACACATTTAAATTATTGCTTTATTCAGTTGTCTTTTCAATCAGACAGGAAAAAAGGAGTCACAAACAAAAAAAATACTTATACTATATTACATTTATCAATGTAGTTACCTTTAACAACACTCTTTATTTCTTCATATGGACTTAAGTTACTGTTTACTATCCTTTTATTTTAGTCTGAAGGATTCCCTTTAGTATTTCTTGCAGGACAGATCTACTAGAGATGAACTTCCTCAGCTTCTGTTTACTTGGAAATGTCTTGATTTGTTGTTTCTGAAGGATAGTTTTGCTCCTGGATATAGAATCCTCAGAAAATAACTTCTTTTCTTCCAGAACTTTGAGTATGTCATCCTACTGTCTTCTGGCTTCCATGTATTTAGACAAGATATCAGCTGTTAATCTTATTGAAGATCTCCTGTATGTAATGAATCATTTCTCTCTACTATCAAGATTTAATATTTATCTTTTGACAGTCTGATTATGATATATGCATGGTGTGGATCTCAAGTTTATTCTACTTAGAGTTCATCACTAAGCTTCTCAGAAGTGTAGAATGATTTTCATCACATTTTGCAAGTTTTCAGTCATTATTTACTCAATCTTCCTAGCTCTCCTGTCATTCTGTGACTTCATTATGTATATATTATATACATTATGTATATGGTATACACTTGATGATATCCTACAAGTCTTTAAGGCTCTTAATTTTTCTTCATTCCTTTTTTCCCCCTGTTCTTCATCTAGATAATCTCAAGAGATGTATCTTCAAGTTTGTTGTTTTTTTTTTCTTTGGCTAGCTCACAGCTGTTGTTGAGTTTGTCTAGAGCACTTCTGCTTTTCAGTTACTGTATTTTTCAATTCCAGAATTTCTATTTTTTTTTTTTTTTATAATAGAAACCTCTTTATTGGTATTCTCTGCCTGCTGAGATAGTTTCTTTATTTTTCCTTTCATTTTTTAGTTCTTCGAACATATTTAAAATACCTGATTTAATGTCTTGGTTTACTAAATCCAATATTCTACTTCCTTAGGGACAGTTTCTATTGATTGTGTTCCCACTGCCTGTATATGGGCCTTATTTTCTTGTTTTTCTGCATGTCTCATGATTTTGTTGTGGAAAACTAGACACCTGAAATAATATAATGTAGCAACTCCAAAAATTAGGTATGTTCTCCTGCCCAGGGCTTGTTATTGTTGCTGCTAATGATAGTTGTTTTTGGTGACTTTCCTGGTTTTAGTAAAATTTCAATGAAATTTGTATTTTTTGATGTGTTTGCCAATGAAGTCACTGCCTGGTTAGCTTGGTGGTCAGTTAATGACTGGAAAGAGATTTTGTTTTAATGGCTGGACTCTTTGCTGAAGGGCTCTGTGTGCATGTTGGGTAATGCCTTCAAAACACAGCTAGGCAATTGATAACTCTGCCTTGATTGTCACTTCCTGTCCACACAGAGCCTCATGGTCAGTCAGAGGTGAGAGTTTAGGACCTTTTCAGATCTTTTCTGAGTATGTAGTATCCAGAACATACATGTGTCTCCCTAGATTCCAAGGAATATGTCAGAGTTTTTCAAAGCCCTTAATGGAGAGCTCATTCCCCAGTTTATCCTTTTGAGGTTTTGGTAATGTATTGTTTGCTTCAAGTATTATCCAATGTCTCAGGCAGCCATAATGTGCCTATAATTGTTTCAACAAGTACCCCAGGGAAAAAGGCTTTTGCATTGGTGGAGCTCTGATGCAGGTCAAAACAGAGAGCCTTGCAAATGGTTTTTTTTTTTTTTTTTAAAGATTTTTTTTTTTTATTTATTTGACAGACAGAGATCACAAGCAGGCAGAGAGACAGGCAGAGAGAGAGGAGGAAGCAGGCTCCCCGCCGAGCAGGGAGCCTGACGCGGGGCTCGATCCCAGGACCCTGGGACCACGACCCGAGCCGAAGGCAGAGGCTTTAACCCACTGAGCCACCCAGGTGCCCCTGCAAATGGGTTTTTAAAGAACGACCAGACAGGTCAAATTATGACACTTCTCTGGGAAAGAGGTTCTGAAAGTTCTACTCCCATCTTGCTCTCTAATGTCTGTGAGGTTACTGATTTCACTATAAATGTGGACTATTTCTCAAGGCTAATGTGATCATGGAGAGCAGAGGATGGAACTTAAGACATTAAGCCAGTTAAAACTCCAAAAGCTCACTCTCATGAAGATTTAGGGGTTTTTTTGTTTTTTTGAATAAACTTCCTGAATTGCTGAAAGCCTTTGGTTAAATTCTAGAGTTCTGAACAACTTCATCCTAACAATTCTGGCCACTTTTCTCACTTTCTTTACAGAGGAGAGAATTTTCATTGAAGTCTTTTGGGTCACTTTTGATTCTAAGAGTCTACGAGTCTAAATTTTCAGCAAATATAAATTGTATTCTATACCATACTTCTCATAACTAGAATACCGGGAATACTTAACTTATACCATACTGAAAACTACAGTGTTCTGTATATGTAATGAATCTTGATTTCAAAAGCTTCTTTCTTCAACAAAATTAAATGTATCAGAAAGAATATTTTACAAAACCTAGGATTTATTTCCATGCTTTCCCAAATAACTTATTCATACTTTTCTCAGTGATATGGGTTATCATTAAGAACATCAATAAGAGGGATGGTCTTTAGAATAGTAGTTCACAAAGTTTGGTCCCCAGAGCAGCAACATCAGTATCTCATGAAAACTTTTTAGAAATATAGAATTTTAGATCCTACCCAAGTCATACTGAAATTGAAATGAAAACTTCAGGGAAGAGGGTCTAAGAATCTGTTTTTTGTTTGTTCTTGTTTTAACAATTTTATTTATTTATTTGACAGAGAGAGAGATCACAAGTAGGCAGAGAGGTGGGAGGGGGGAGAAGCAGGCTCCCAGCTGAGCAGAGAGCCTGATGGGGGCCTTGATCCCAGGACCATGAGATCATGACCTGAGCTGAAGGCAGAAGCTTAACCCACTGAGCCACCTGGGTGCTCCAAGAATCTGTTTTTTAATAAGGCCTTCAAATGATCCCGATTCAAGATAAAGACTGAAGACAGCTAAATTTTGTTTAATGAGGTACTTAAATTATTTGTTCCTAACAGACTTTTATTTTAGTTTTGAATATCTTTTTTCATATTTTCCTCCTGGGGTTTTTCCTACTGCTCTTAGGCTACTTCCCTAAAGAAGCTTATTAGTAAGCATTAAAATTTTAAGGCTACTGATGCATATAGCCTAACGTAAGGCCATATGCAACTTACACTCACATTACAGTGAGCAAGTGGCCTGGAGTGTCTGTGAGTTTCAGTTTTAAAATCAAGACTAAAGGCATTTCCAGACATAGGGTTTTCAGTGCTGAAACTGGGAAATTTCTGCGTGAACGAGTTTGTGTTGGTCAGTCTAACATACTCTAACAGTATGTCAGTGACCCATATAAAGTTGTCCCACATGGACAATTAAAAAAAAAATCTATTTTTGCTTTGAATTTTTTGCACCTATCTCTAAGCCAACTGAAAATTTATTTTGACACAAAGTGTGAAGTGAGGCTCTAAGCTAATTTTATTCCTCTAAACAACTAGCTAATTTATCTAACATTTATTTTTAACAAATTCATTCCTTTTCACCAATTTGTCCTTAATATACTATAATTTATTTACAAAATTTAAATTACAGGATAAAATTACAAACAATGTAAAAATTTGAAGTTGAGTTGAAAGAATTTTCAACAACTGTATACACCCATGAAACCACAACTACTAACAAGATATATGCCTTTTCCATCATCCAACTCACTGTACCTCTTTTAATCAGTATGATTACCGACAACCACTCTGACTTCTCTTAATAGAAATTATTGTCTTCTACTTATGATTATCATGTAACTGGAATCTTACTGTATGTGTTTTTGTGGTTCTTTTACTCAAGGTGATGTTCTTTAGTGTTATCTATGTTGTGTTTCAGTAGTTTGTCACTTTTTACTAGTTAGTAGCGTTATATTATTTAAATGTACGCCAACTTATTGAGCTATTTTGCTATTGATGGACACTTGAGTCATTTCCAGATCTCAATTATTATTAATAAGGCTGTTATGAAATTTTCTGTTAACTCTTTCTGTAGACATGATTTCTTGGGTAAAGTCTGGGTGATAAGGTTAGTTGTATGTTTAATTTCTCAACAACTTCCCCCCAAATTCTTGTAGTGACTATACAATATGCCCAACAATAATGAATGAGAGCTACCAGTGTTCCACAGCCTCACCAATGTTTGTCATTTTTTTTTTTTAAGCCATTCACCTGGGTGGGATATGGAATATATGCTGGCCCTCCACAGTTAAAAATCCACATACAACTTTTGACTCTCCAAAATCTCAACTAATAATAGCCTACTGCTGACTAAAAGTCTTACCAATTGCATATTATATACCTTATTCTTACAATAGAGAAAATATTAAGAAAATCATGGAGGGGGGCACCTGGCTCAGTCGGTTAGGTGTCTGACTCTTGATTTCACCGCTGCATCACATCGGGGTCCCAGCTCAGTGGGAAGTCTCATTGTCTCCCTCTTCCTCTGCCCCTCGCCTCACTCATGCACTCTCTCTCTCAAATAATAAATAAATCTTAAAAGGAAAATACATTTAGCATACTAGACTGTATTTATAAAAAAATCTGCATATAAAAGTGAATGCATGCAGTTCAACCCCGTGTTGTTCAAAGATCACCTCTATTTCCTTTTATTTAGGCATAATTTACTTTCAATAAATTAATCTTTTTAGTTTACAGTTAAAGAGTTTTCACAACTGCACATGTTGTGTAGACACTGTCACAATCAAGATACAGAAAAGTTAAATCACTACTACCCAAATCTGACAAACCTCTTCATTCACTGTGGTTGTTTTTTTTTTTTTTTTGCAGTGCCCTGATGCCTCATGTTAAGTACCTTTTCATGTACTTATAAGCCATTCATATATCTTGTTTTGTGAATTATCTGTTTAATTCTTCTGCTCATTTAAAAAACTGCATTCCTCATCTTTTCATTAATTTGTGGGAGATGGTTATGTATTCTGGACACAAGTCTTTTGTCAGATATAGGCAGTAAGAATATTTTTTCCTACTCTGTTCCTTGCCAATTTGGTTTTTTAATGCACCCTTTTTATGGTTAGTATTTTATATATCTTGTCCAAGAGACTGTTTGTCTATTGCAGGGTTGCAATGATATCCTCCTACGTTTTCTTCTAGGAGGATTATGGTTTGGGCTTTACATTTAGATTTAAAATCCCTGTAGAATTAATTTTTACATCTGGACTAAGATGGGGTTGAAGTTATTTTCCTATATAGATATTTAGTCATTTCAGCATCATTTATGTAAAAAGATTTTCCTTTTGGGGCATTTGGATGGCTCAGTTAGGCATCCGACTCCTGATCTGGGCTCAGGTCATGATCTGGGGGTTGTGAGATTGAGCCCTGAGGCAGGCTCGGTGCTCAGCAGGGAGTCTGCTTGACAATCTGTTTTTTCCTCCCTACCCTCTCCTCCCTAACCTACCTAGGTTGCTCCTGCTTTCTTTCTCTAAAATAAATGTTAAAAAAAGACTTTCTTTTCACCACTGAACTGACTTAGCCCCGTAGTCCTATTTAAGAAATCTGAGTCTAATTCAAGTTCGCTAAGATTTTCTTGTATGTTTTCTCCTAGAAATTTAGTTCTATCATCCATTTCAAATTAATTTTTGTAGATAATGAGTGATAAGGACACAAATTTCTTTTTTCTTTTGCTACTTATTCCATTAATTATGGAACAAGGTGTTTAAATCCCCAACCTGATTGTACATTTTTTCCATTTCTTTCCTTAGTTCTGATAATTTTTGCTTCATGTATTTTGAAAGAATTATTAGGCACATGCAAACTGAACACTGTTATGTCTTCACAATGAAATAATGTTTTTTATCATTATAAAAAATCTATCAATAATAATATTTGTTGAAGTCTATTTTGCCTCAAAGGAGTATGTCACACCATCTTTCATGTGTTGTTCGTATAGTTTATACTTTCTTCTACTCTATTACTTAGAACATATGCGTCTATTTAAAGAGAATTTCTAGTGAAGAGTATATATTTGGGTCTTGGTTTTTTTTTTTTTTTTTTTAACCAAGCTGATAATTTCTGCATCTTAATTAAGAGTGTTAACTGCAATGTAGATTCCGACAGAGTTGGATTTCAATCTAACATCTTCATATTGCTTTTTACTTACCCTTTTTTCCCCTCCTTTTCTGCCTTTGTTTGTAAGAAGCATGGATTTTTTTTTTTTTTTTATATTTCACTTTATTTCCTGTATTGAATTTTGAAAACTATAGCTCTTGGGAGTATTTTTAGGGCTTCTTCCAGAAATAATGACATGTAAATATAAGATATGACAGTCCACTTTCAAATAAATTTTTATCATTTCATAAGCTGTAAGATACACTAGTATAATTCCATTTTTCCTGTCAATTTGTGCTCTAGTGCCTTGTATTTTACTTCTATATGTCATAACCCCTAGTATACATGCAATTATTTTTGTTTTAAATGGCTAATAGTCTTATAAAATAGGTACAATTATTTTTTTTTTAATTTCAAAACCTTTTATAACTATCCAGGTATACTTTCTGTTGTTCTTAATTTCCTTCTGCAGATCTAGGGTTTCATCTGGTATAATTTCTCCTTAATCAGAAGAATTTCTTCTAGTATTTCTTGCAGGTTTGCAAGGGACATATTCTCTAAGCTTCGTCCGTCTGAAAATGTCTTTATTTCAACTTCATTTCTCTTAAATAATTTCACTGGATATAGGATTCTAGATTTATAGTTTTTTCCTTCAGCACTTTAAAGATATCCCTCAGTTGGCTTTGCATTTTGATATTAATATTGAGAAGTCAGTTGTCATTTCTATTGTTCCTATGTAGATGTGTTGTTTCTAAGACTGATTTTAACGCATGCTCTTTAGTGTAGCTGTCTAATAATTTAATTCTGATATATCTAGGTCCTGTTTGCTGAGCTTCATAGACCTGTAGGTTGGTATTTTTCATCAGTTTTAGAAACCTGTCATTATATTTTCAGATTGTCTCTTCATCATTACTGATACTGTTTCATAGATCTTGGATGCTCTGGTCTGCTTTTTCTTCCCAAATTCCACACACTGCCCCTTACATTTCAGTTTGGAAACTTTGTCTGTCCTATGCTCAAGTTCATAGATTCTTTCCTTTGTTGAGTCCAGTGTGCTATTAAGTCTTTTAAATAAAATTTTCATTTATGACAGTTTTTAAAAAAAAAATTTCTAGCCATTCCGTGTGATCCTTTTTTTGTAGTATAGATATTGTTGTCTAAATTCTCCAATCTTTTCATCCGTATTTTCTACTTTTATCTCTATATTCTTTAGTATTTATCATTATCATCATCATCATGATTTTATCATACTTATTTTCAAGTCCCTGTTTGATAAATTCAACATTTGAGCCTTCTCTTGAGAGCATGATTAAGACCTTTTCCCCTGAGGGACGTAAGATGGGGTACTAGCTCTAGATCCTGGAGATTACCAGGATCACTTAGTGTTTTATAGAGGAATTTCTGGCTTTTAAAACTGCTTTATAAACCTGCTGCCAGCTTCTGAGTTGCTGGTAAGTTCTCTTTGTTCTCAAGATCTGGCCCAGGCTTGCTGTGTCTTTGGAGATATCATTCTGTCCACACAGTCTCAGAAGGCTTTTTCTGAACTCTCTTATCTGCCACCCCCACCCCCAACTCTTATGTCTTAACACCTCAAGTACAGAGTTCCTAGGGCTGGTTTTCACAGATCTTCTGCCCAAGGTCCCCTATATTTCTGAGCAGGTACCTTGTATGATTCAGGAATCATTTTTTCTCAATTCTCTTCTGTTGGTTCCCAACCTTTGGTTTATTGCATCTGAGCATTCAGTGAAGACCAACGAGAAAGAGCTGACAGGTATTAAGACTTGGTCTGTGGCTTCCTAGAATTTTTATTAGTTTTTCTAGTCTAGTGATGCCATTACATGTAAGGTATTTGGCTGGTTTCCCTCATCCCCATCTATTCTTTCTTTTTCTCCCATCACTCTACTGAGTACTAGTGAAAACAAACTCACAGTGCAAAATTTAGAATAAAACAATTTATCATAGGTCACATGTATTAGCTACCTGTAAGCTTCAAAAAACAGAACTATTATTTATAGCACTTAATATAAAATAGGTTTAAAAGAAAAATCTAAAAGAATATTAGGAACTGTAAATAACAAAGAATCCACAAAAACCACCAAGATAAACTGAAAAAAACAAACAAAAACAAACAAACAAAAAAACCCCCCCAAAACCCAAAAAAACAACAAACAAACAAACAAACAAAGACCAGAAAGAATTTCTAGAAAGCAAAGGGTATTCTGAAATTAAAAAAATTCGTTTTGGCTTAAAGAGCAGATGAAGAAAATTCATGAACTAGAAAACAGATGACTGAAGTTAAGTACAAGGAGAGAGAGTTGATAAATATGAAATGGGGGTTAAAAGATATGCAGAACAGAAAGATAATATCCTCTCATAGGAACTGAAGAAGGACAGAATCCACACAATGTGGGAAATGCAAAATTTGAAAAAATACTGGTTAAGATTCCAGGATTGATTAAGGACAGAACTCCTCTGATCTAGGAAGCACAATGAATCCCAAGCAGAATAAATAAAATGCTAGCCATAAACACATTTTAGTTAAATTGTATTACACCAAAGAGTAAGAGACTTTAAAAGTAGTCAGTTAAAAGTAGTCAGTGAAAAAAAAAGAAAACCAAACCAAATCACTTGCAAACAAGACAAAGTGCAGATCTTTTTTTGTAAATAGCAACAAAAGAACCCAGAGAGCATAAAACAGTATCTTCAAAGTACTGACAGACAATAGCTGTCAACCTAGCTCTTTAGACTAAATTATATTTACAAGTGAGGGTGAAATAAAGATAATTTGATGAGCAAATACCAAGGACAAAAGAGCCATATTAATATCAGGCAACAGAGCTTCTAGGGTAAAAACCATTATTATAAAGAGGATTATCACATAATGATAAAAAAATTCCTTCACCAGGAAGGAATAATGATTCTAAACTTAGATGCATCTAATAACATAGTTTCAAAGATATAAAAATGAAAAACTGCTGCAAAGACAAACTGCTAAATCCACCATCACTTCAGAAAGCCTAAAAAATCTTTTAATAATAGATCAAACAGACAACAAATTACCGTATAAAGAAGATCTGTACTACATAAATAACAAGGTTAGTAAACATACAGAAAACCTTGCAGTCAACAAATAGAGAATACTTAACTTTCTTCAAGCACATTTATAAAGAGTGACCGACCCCCTTATAGGTAAGTCAAATACCAGAAGAAAATCTATCCTGTATAATATGTTCTCAGACAACACTGCAATCCTACAATCAAGTTGCAAAACGGTAGGAAAATAACCAAAATATCTCCCACAACTTTAGGATGTAAAAAACAAAACTTCTAATAGTAGGTCATAGTTATAATAATAAAAATGTTATTTTGATTAACATATCCTACCGATATAATACGATCTCCTTTTCTGAGCTCTCCACTAAGATCAGCAGGTCCTCCAGCCAAAATAAAGGAAATAAATATTCCTTCTCCATCTTCACCTCCTACAATGTTGAAACCAAGGCCTGTTGAGCCACGATGAAGAACAACTTTTCTAGGTTCCCTAAAAAAATTAGAAAAATATTGAACACCTTAGAAATTTTATATAGAACTTCATATTTTATCAGTGAGAATTCTCTACTGATAACTCTTATATTATCAAATTATAAATAAAGCTAGATGAAAGTTAAGATTTTCAAGACAAGAGTAGAGATTCTAAGTCTACAAAGTAGGCTTAGAAATTAAAGGAAAAATTCTTATTTTAAATAAAAGCTAAAAACACATGTTAAAAAAATCAATGATTTTTGTTAAAAAACAAACATGAAACTAAAACAAAAAGGAGAAAGAAGTTGTAGTAATTAAAAAAAATAATGACATAAAGAACCTACTCAAGAAATACACACACTTAAGAAAAGCTGAGGTTGTACACATCTTATTACCTAGGAATCAGTCACTGCCCTTACTTCTTAGATATTGTAAAAGGCAGATAAACCTTTATCTTAGAAAAGGTCGGTAGGCCCTTTTTCTAGTCTCAAAAGGATGAATCATGACTAACCTAAGCCAGTCATAGCAATCTCATTCCTCTTTGTTAAGTTGAGGCTATGACCCTATTTTGACCTCTGAGAAATAAAGGTAAATTTTATTGCTATTTCCCAAAGAAAGATAGACCCTAATAAAAACAAAGCACATTCTGTTCCCTTCCCCACCCAAAATAACCCCCACACAAAAAATGAACAATAAAATCCCATTACTGATTTAAATATATATTATAACCATGAAGGTAAGACCAGAACAATCCCAGAGACACCATGGACCTAAGGGTTGCTACACAAATGCTGAATTGCACATCTCTAAACTTTTTGTATAAAATAATTAAATAGTTTTACTTCTTAAGTCATACCCTTCCAACTCTCTCTGCTGTTCATCCATTCTAAGATAAGACTTTTCCCCACCCCCTATTTAAAATCTCTGAAATCAGAATACATCTTACCACTACTAGTGTTTCATATTTGCTGCCAGTTATAAATGGTTGTGTGAATACCATGTATACCTCCAGTAAAACCAAGAAAATTCCAGCAGCAGATGAGATACAGAATATCATTGAAATTAGAATGTATCATATTTGGTAAATATTTTAAAATTTTAATTAGATTTTTCTAAAACATTTCAAAAAGCTATCGGTAACAAAAGGCTTAACAGAAGTAAATTTTATTTTTTTAAAGATTTTATTTAGTTGACCGAGAGAGAGCAAGAGAGCATGCGCAGAAGCAGGGCGAGTGGCAGGCAGAGGGAGAGGGAAAAGCGGACTTCCTGCTGAGCAGGGAGGCCAATGCATGGGCTCAGACCCAGGACCACTGGATCATGACCTGAGCTGAAGGCAGACACTTAACTGAATGAGCCATCCAGGAGCCGCCAGAGGTAAAAGATGAATTTTAGGGAACCTTCCTTATAATGTGGAATTAACTTAAAGCATTTGCTAAACACCTAAACTGGCATTTTCCAGTCATACATAGGTTTTCATCATTATTCAGCTTTGCCAGTTCACTTACAACGTAAACAAAATTATATTTTGTCAAAAACAGTAAAACCAAATAATAAATTGTTTAGAAAATATTAAACACATGCACATATAAAAGAAAAAAGGGAATAATAAATCCAAATTCAGGAAAACAGTTCACTTGATGAGGCAGTGTAGGATCAGGGGGACAAAAGAGATTTCACTATATCGATGTTTTATTTCACTGTTGGATGATGGACTTATAGTATAGGGTTTCTATTACTTTAGAACATATACGGAGGAAGTGGGAGGGGGGATGGATTAAATGGGTGGTGAGTATTAAGGACAGCACTGTGATGAGTACTGGGTGTTTTAAGTAAGTGCTGAATCACTAAATTCTACACCTGAAACTAGTATTATACTATATGTAAACTTAAAAAAGAATATATATATATATATGTATATACATATATATATATATATGAAGCAAAAAGCTACACATACATATTAGTTTTATATAAATGTAAATTTTATATAAATAATAATTTAAAATACCTTGCTAAAATCCAACAGTATTTCAGAGGAAAATAAATTCTGATTTTTCAAATAACACAGACACATGAAAAGATGTTCAACATCTTTAGTCTTTAGAGAAATGCATGAAAATCATGAGATATATTCCACCTACTACAATGGCTATGAAACAAAATAGAACAGAAAAAAAACAAGCATTGGTGAGGATGTGGAGAAACTGAACCCTCAAATATTGATGGTGGGAATGTAAAATGGTGTGGTTGCAATAGAAAACAAATGGTTCCTCATAAATGTAAACATACTATGTGACTCACTAATTCCATACTTTAGTATATATCCAAAGGAAGTGAAAACAAGGATGCAAGAAAGTGCAAGCCAACATTTATCAGGTCATTATTCTCAATACCCAAAAGGTAGAAACAACCCAAGCGTCCATCAACAGATGAATGGATAAATAAAATGTGGTTTATACATGTAATGGAATATTATTTAGCCATAAAGAATGAAGGTTTTAAAAAATATACATTTTATTTACTTATTTGACAGAGAGAGAGAGAGAGAGAGAGCACGAGAGCACACAAGCAGGGGGAGTGGCAGGCAGAGGGAAAGGGAGAAGCGGGCTCCCTGCTAAGCAGAGTGCCCGATGCGAGGCTCCATCCCAGGAAACTGGGATCACGACCTGTGCAAAAGGCAGACGCTTAACTGACTGAGCCACCCAGGCACCCCAGGAATGAAGTTTTGGTACATGCTACAACATGGATGAATCCTGAAAACATCATGCTAAATGAAAGAAGTCAGACACAAAAGAATTTTAAGATGATACTTATATGAACAATCCAGAATAAGCAAATGTATAGGACACAAAGTACATTAGACTAGAGGTTACCAGGGACTGGGAGGAGAGGAAATTTGGAATTACTACTTAATGGCTACAGTTTGTTTGAGGTGGCAAAAAGGTTCTGGAATAGATGGTGATGATTGCCTAACACTGTGAATGCAATTAATGCCCATGAATTGCACAATTAAAAAAACTAATAATGTGGGGGTACCGGGGTGGCTCAGGCAGTTAAGCATCTGGCTTTGGCTCAGGTCATGAGCCCGGGGTCCTGGGATCAAGCCCCGTCAGGCTCTCTGCTCAGTGGGAGTCTACTTCTCCCTCTCTCTGCTGCTCCCTCTGTTTGTACTCTGTCAAATAAATAAATAAATAATTTTTTAAAAAAGGAGTCCTTAAAAAATTAATAATGTAATATACCAAAAATCACTGGGTTTACATTTTAAATGGGATAAGTGTATGATATGTGGATGATCTCTCAATAAAGCTGTTAATAAAATGAACTTTAGAATCATCAATTTTCTGTATGTTGGGATTTCTTTTCCTTTTTAATAATTTGATATTATTTATTTTTTTAAAAGATTTTACTTATTTATTTGAGAAAGAGAGTGACTGAGAGAGTAAGTGCAGAGGGAGAGGGAGAAGCAGACTCCTCTGCTGAGCAGAGAGCCTGAAGCGGGGCTAGATCCTAGGACAACCCTGAGATCATGACCTGAGCTGGAGACAGACACTTAACCAACTAAGCTACCCAGGTGTCCTCTTTTCCTTTTTTAAAATTGGTAATGTGAGATAACCTCTGAAAGATTGCTTAGGTCAAATTGTGGAGAACTTCTAATGTGAGGGTAAAGATTTTTTGTACTTCATATCTGGACAAAGTTGTGTAATTATTAAAAGGGAGTGCTAAAACACATGTTTCAGGAAGGCATATGTAGTAATCAACCAACCGATTTTCACATAAAAGTAAACAAAACAGGCAGACTTGTGTAATACCAAAAAAGTCCAATAAAATGGACTTTTTTTAATAAAGAAGAGATATAGAATGAAAAAAGATGGGGAACAGCAATCAAGATACCAATATAACATATTTTTTAGTTTGAAAAATATGTAGAAATTAAAGACTGGATAAGCCATTAACTATTTTTCCTCTTTATTTCTATAATTGGCACTATTAGAAAACAACAAAGCCTTGCCAGATCAGCATAGGAGAACAGCCTAAAGACTTAACAGTCTTGGAAATTCATATCACAAAGAGATATCACAAAAACCGGTTTTTCTGCTAATTTTCACTCCCAACACAATTACTGAGCACATATTTACAATTTTTTTTTTTTAAGGATTTTCTTTCTTTATGATAGAGTGGGAGAAGGAACACGAGCATGGGGGAGCTGGAGAGGGAGAAGCAGGCTTTCTGCTGAGCAGGGAGCCCCATATGGGGTTCAGTCCCAGGACACTGGAATCATGACCTGAGCCAAAGGCAGGCACTTAATGACTAAGCCACCTGGGTGCCCCTATAAATTAAGTTTTCAATGTTGCTAACTCTTAAAAAAAAGGACATAGATGAATATCCTTTCCTATCTGCCCTTAAAGAATCCTTGCCTAGAGTCAGGAATCTGATAAGAACAATTACAATTTTGAAAGCTCAAAAAATAATAACGCCAACAATAATACAATTAATAAAAACATAAAACAGACATTAATTGGCAGACATTTAATGTTAAATGTTATAATATGAAATACTTGTACAAATTATAAAGCAATCTGTATAAACATAACATCCTTATTACTATAGTAAATAATCTGTAAAAGATCTAAAACACTTTTCACTTATTTTTTCCCACATACTTAAGAGTTCTTTGGGAATAAAACGACAGATTTCCAAACTTTATTTAAAATAGTAAAATCAGATTAAGGTAAATCTTAGGAGTGAGGATATCAAGGATACATATCAAGGAAAGAAAATAATCAGTTACTGAATTCTAAACATGAATCAAATTACTGCTATAAAAAATTTTATGATATATGTTAAACAGGGATATATGAAAAGTTAGTTTTAAATATACATAGCATATTCTTAACTTAGTTTTATCTATGATAATTTCTAAGCACAATTAACCATTTCTGAAAAAAAGTAGTATGTTTTTAAAAAGGGCAGTGATGTATATGGAATATAATTTATTTATTTATTTATTTGACAGAGATCACAAGTAGGCAGAGAGGCAGACAGAGAGAGAGGAAGGGAAGTAGGCTCCCCACGGAGCAGAGAGCCTGATGCAGGGCTTGATCCCAGGACCCCGAGATCACAACCTGAGCCAAAGGCAGAGGCTTTAACCCACTGAGCCACCCAGGTGCCCCTGGAATATAAAAAAAATTTTTTTTTCAGCCTCCTCAAAGAACCCTCCAATGAAAAAAATTTAGGTTTAAGTTCATTATCTGTCAGTAAAATCTTTTAGTCCTGAAAATTGTGGGCTATCTTACTTGGCTGATTACAACTTCTTCTAACAGTTGGCTTTATTTACAAAGGACAAATGTTCAGTTCCTTACCTTGTAATTTCATCATCTCCAAGCATTGCTTTTGAAACAGGTGAGTATCTGGCTGGTGATGCTGGTGTATGGCCCAAGTAGGAAGATGGGCTAACATGGTTATCAACAGGTTGAGAAGCAGCTTCAAAATAAAGTAAAAAGCACTTTAAGTGAAATGAGCCATTCAGAACTGCATTTGTGAATTATCAATTTTAAGGTTAGTTAACGTATAATTCATATCCATTTATTTATGTAAGTTGGTAGAAAAGACCAGGTAAAAATTAGACAAGCTCAACTTTATAAAAAATTAGACAAGCTCAAGCTCAAGTTTACTATACTAGTAAAAACTAGTATAGATATTCAGATCAGTAAGCAAACTTATCATGTTTGTCTTCTCTTAAAAAAACAGAACTAAAAAGGAGTTTTACATTAACTGATTTGCACGGTGAAATCTAAGAAGTGTCATTTAAAAGGCAGTCCTAGAAAAGACTGTAATACAAAATCCAAAGTACAATGAACTAATTTTTCTGAGACATCATTTTGCAGGTTAAGTTTAAAAAACTTTCTATTACTTAAAATTTAATTGTGAATAATGAAAACCGAAAGCTTAAAAACAGGTTCATAAAGATTATGCTCGACAAAATTTTACAATAATTAAGGGACTTCTGGCTTCTAGTTTGGCATGTAAGAAGCTTGGAAGTCATCACTCTGTTCTAACAACACCTTAAAAAGCTAAACAAACTAAAAATTCAAGTCTTCTTAGACCTTTAGGATAAGGGGGATGACAGGGCAAACTCCTGCCCCCAAACTGGAGAAAATGGTAGGCAAATACAGAGAATTATAACTTACCACAGCAGAAAACTCTGTGGGAACTAGTGCTAGGATAGAGAAACCTGAATTGTAACTGGCAAATCACTGGAGGTTCAGCATGGGCCAGTAAAAACACTTCTGGGGGACCCTGTTATTGGGGGAGCCCACACATTTGTGAGTTTTACCTCCTGGATCTCTACCAGGCTCTCACAGAGAATAGTGGAGAAAAATCTCCTCATGCTACTGACAGGAAGAAGGGAAAACACAACCCATTTTCAAATATACAAGAGCATTCTGTTTTTCATAACAGAGTCTGCCCTCAGGAGAAATGATCAAAGCCTAACCTGCTAGGGTTTTATCAGAGACCAGTGACCTGGGGTAAGGGAAATAATCAACTCCAGTCCATTCTAGTCATCCTATCCCACCTAAGGGAGGAAGTGAGAATACTGAGAGGCACTGTGTAGCTTACATTCCAGAGGTGCAAACTCATTAAAAGACTTGAGACCTGATCACAGGGCTAGGAACACTTTCCCTCTCCAACACCTTATCATCGTATTAATAATGGCCTATTTACAGCAGTTCCTTTCACCCAATACATCATGCCTGACTATCAGAAAAAAATTACAAGACATAATAAAAGGCAAAAACACAGTTGGAAGAGACAGAGCAAGTATAAGAACAGACTCAAGATACAGCAGAAATTTTGGAATATCAGACCAGGAATTTAGAACAATGATTACGGGTGCCTGGGTGCAGATAGTTAAGTGTCCAATTCTTGGTTCTGGCTCAGGTCATGATCGC
Source organism: Enhydra lutris kenyoni (assembly GCF_002288905.1). Classification (NCBI taxonomy): domain Eukaryota; kingdom Metazoa; phylum Chordata; class Mammalia; order Carnivora; family Mustelidae; genus Enhydra; species Enhydra lutris. The sequence continues at coordinate 28,994,009 of NW_019154123.1, forward strand.
AGCATCATGAAATCGAGCACCACGTCAGGCTGGTGCTCAGTGTGGAGTCTGCTTAAGACTCTCTCTCACTCTCCCTCTGTCCTTTCCCCCTGTTCTCTGTCTCTTTCTAAAATAAATAAATAAATAAACCTTAAAAAAGTAAAGCAACAATGATCAATATGTTAATGGCTCTAGTGGACAGACATTATGCAAAAACAGATGAGCAATAAGCAGAGAGATGGGAATTCTAAGAGAAACAGAATGAAATCCTAGACATCGAAAACACTGTTAACAGAAATGAAGGCTGCCTTTGATGGGCTGAGAAAAGAATCTCTGAACTTGAGGATATCCCAATAGCAACCACTAACACTGAAAAGCAAAGAGAGAAAAAAAAAAGAATGAAACAAAACAAAAGAAACCTAAAACAAAATATCCGAGAACGGTGAGGCAGCTATAAAAGGTGTGACATTTATGAAATGGGAATACCAAACATGGAAGGAAAGAATGGAAGAAATATTTGAAACAATAATAATGACCTTAAGAATTCCCCTAAACTGGCATCAGACATCAAACCACATATCTAGGAAGGTCAGAAAACACCAGGTAGGTCAAATGCCAAGAAAATTACACATAGAAATATCCTTTTCAAAGAAGAGGAAAAAGGTAGTGGGGAAGGAGAGGAATCTTAAAAGAAGTCACAGGGAGGGGCGTCTGGATGGCCCAGTGGGTTAAAGCCTCTGTCCCCTGGGATAGAGCTCCGCATGGAGCTCTCTGCTCAGCAGGGAGCCTGCTTCCTCCCCTCTCTCTGCCTACTTGTGATCTCTGTCAAATAAATAAATAAAATCTTTAAAAAAAAAAAAAAGAAGTCACAGGGAAAAAACCTACTATACTGATAGAGGTACAAAGATATGAATTACATCTTAACTTCTCAGAAAGTAACAGCAGGAACACTGTATTCAACTATATATGCTTATGTATATATGTGTGTATAAGTGAAATGAATGTCAACAATGGTACAAGGAATGGGAGAGAGGAATTAGGATTACTTTAAGGTAATTACACTACCTGTGAAGCTGTATAGTGTTAGTTGATATGTATATTGCAAACTCTAGGGCAACCACTGATAAAGTAAAATGAGACTTTAACTGTTAAGGAAGGAGAGAAAATGGAATAAAATGTTTCAGTAAAACTGTAAAAGACAGAAATAGAGTGGATAACAAAGAAACAAGAACAACAAATAGAATACAGTAACAAATATAATAGATATTAATCCAACTATATCAATAATCACTATGAACATCAATGGTCTAAATGCACCAATTAGAAGACCAAGATTATCAGAGTGGATCAAAAACAAGACCCAATTATATATTGTTTATAATAGAGCCACTTCATAAAGGCACATAGAGGTGAAAAGTAAAGGGAAGGAGAAAGATACTACCATTCTAACACTAACTGAAGATGGTGGGAGTAAGTGTGTTAATTCCAGACAGAGAAGACTCAAAATAAACAAAGGTTATGAGAGATACAGAAGGGCATTACATAATGACAAAAGGGTAATTCTCCAAGAAGATGTAACAATCCCTAACATGTATGCATCTAGCAATACTGTCAAGCTATGTGAGGCCAAAATGACAGAACTGCAAGGAGAAACAGATGGATCCACATTCTTTTCTTATAAATGGACAGATATAAGAGGCAGAAAATCAGTAAGGACATAGCTGAACTCAACAATATCACTAATCAACAGGATATAGTGGATACCTATAGACTACTCCATCCAACAACAGAACATACATTCTTCTTAAGCTCACATGGAGCATTCACCAAGACAGACTACCATCTGGGCCATAAAACACAACTTAACAAATTAAAAAAAAAAAATCATACCATGTCTGCTCTCAGATCATGACGGAATGAAAAGCAATCAGTAACAAAATGACAGCTGAAGAATCTCAAAATAAGTAGGGATTAAATAATACACTCCTAAATAATACATGGATCAAAAAAAAAAACTCTGGAGAAACTAAAAAATATTTTGAACCAAGTGAAAATGAAAACATGATGTATCAAAATTGTGGGATACAGTGAAAGCAGAGCTAAGAAGGAAATTTATAGAACTGAATACATTCAATACTATAAATCTAAAATGAATCATCTTAGTTTCTACCTTATGAAATTAAAAAAGAACAAATCAAAATAAGAAGGAAAGAATAAAATTACAGCAGAAATCAATGAAATTAAAAAACAGGAAATCAACTGTAAAAATCAGTTAAGACCAAAAGCTGCTTCTTTGAAAAGATCAATAAAATTGGTAATCCTCTAGCCAAGCTAAGAAAAAGAAGACAAATCATTAATATCAGAAATGAAAGAGGGGACATTAACGACAGAGCCTAGGGACATTAAAAGGGTAATAAAGAAATACTATGAACAGCTCTATGCCTACAAATTTCATAACCTAGATGAAATGGACCAGAAGCATACCTAGATAAATATAGTCAAGTGATCTTTGACAGAGGAACAAAAGCAATATAATGGAGCAAAGACAGTCTTTTCAATAAATGGTGTTGGAACAACTGGACATCCACATGCAAAAGAAAAAAAAAAAAGAATCAAGACATAACCCTTACAAAATTAACTCAAAATGGATCACAGACCTGTACATGAAACACAAAACTATAAGACTCCTAGAAGATAACACAGGAGAAAATCTAGATGACTCCAGATTTGGCAGTGACCTTTTAGATAAAACACCAAAGGCAGGATCCATGAAAAAAAGTATAAAAAAGCTAGATTTCATTAAAATGTTTCTGCTCTGAAAAAGACACTATCTAAAAAATTAAAAGACCTGGGGCACCTGGGTGGCTCAGTGGGTTAAAGCCTCTGCCTTTGACTCAGGTCATGATCCCAGGGTCCTGGGATCAAGCCCCGCATAGGGCTCTCTGCTCTGTGGAGAGCCTGCTTTCTCCTCTCTCTGCCTGCCTCTCTGCCTACTTGTGATCTCTGTCTGTCAAATAAATAAATAAAATCTTTAAAAAAATAAGAAATAAAAAAATAAAAGACCAGACACAGACTGGGGGAAAAATATTTGCAAAAGACACACCTGATAAAGAACTGTTGGCCAAAATATACAAAGAACTCTTAAACTCAACAGTAAGAAAACAACTCAATTTTAAAATGTGCCAAAGACCCTTAACGATACCTCACCAAGACCAAAGGTGGTGAATATGAAAAAGGTGCTCCACACACCATATGTCATCAGGAAAACGCTAATTAAAATTGTTGTACATCTATTAGAAGGCTCAGATACTGAACAATGATAACCTCAAATGCTGTTAAGAATATGAAATGACAGGAACCCTCATACTATACGGCTGGAGTACAGTCAATTTGGAAGACAGTTTGGCCATTTCTTATAAAACTAAATATATTCTTATCATATGATATTAGCCATCATGTTCCTTGGTATTCACCAAAAGGAGATGAAAACTTATGTCTACACCTAAACCTGCTCAAAGATATTTAAAGCAGCTTTATTCATAACTTCTAAAATTTTTAAGAAACCAAGATGTTCTTCCATTGGTGAATGGATAAATAAACTGTGGTACACCCAAAGAGTTATTCAGCACTAAAAAGAAAGGAGCTATCAAGCCATGAAAAGATATGGGACACCTTAGATGCATGTTACTATGTGAAAGAAGCCAACCTCAAAAGGCTACATACTGTATGATACAAGCTATATGACATTCTGGAAAAGGCCAAACTATGGTAACAGTAAAAAGATCAGTGGTTCTACAGGTAAGAGGAAAGAAAGGACAGGCAGAATATAGGATTTTTAAGTAAGTGAAACTACTCTGTATGTTCTATAATGGTGGATACAGGTCATTATATATTTGTCCAAGCCCAGAGAATATACAATTAAAAGTTAAATCTAATGTCAACTGTGAGCTTTGGGTAAGATGTAGCAATATAGGTTCATCAGTTGTAACAAATATCTCACTCTGGGAGGGATGTTGATAATAGGGGAGGCTGTGCATGGATGGGGGCAGATGCTATGTAAGAAATTTCTGTACCCTCTGCTTAATTTTGTTATGAATCTGTAATTGCTCTAAAACATAAAGTCTATTGAAAAAAAAACAACAACCTCTATGCTCTGACACTGGCTCAGATCTGTCAGCCCAATTTATAATTATGCTTTATTTAAAGAAGATTTATTTATTTTAGAAAGAGGGAGTGGGGCACCTACGTGGCTCAGTGGGTTAAAGCCTCTGCCTTTGGCTCAGGTCATGATCTCAGGGTCCTGGGATCGAGCCCCATATTGGGCTCTCTGCTCAGCGGGGAGCCTGCTTCCCCCACCCCTCTCTCTGCCTACCTCTCTGCCTACTTGTAATCTCTGTCTGTAAATAAATAAATAAAATCTTCAGAAAGAAGGAGTGCAGGCATGCACGTGAGTGGGCGTGGGGCAGAATTCCATGGCCTGAGATCATAACCTGAGTTAAAATCAAGAGTTGGATGCTTTACCTAAATGAACCATCCAGGCATCCGTATAATTATCCATAAAAGAATGGAAACCTGGTAAGAAGCAAAAATAAAAAATAAGCGAAACTATCCCTTGGTTCCTTTTAATAATAGTAAATGTCATAAGTTGTAATTCTAGTGAGAGCTAAGAATAGAAAATTATAGGGGTGCCTTAGTGGCTCAGTAGGTTAAGTGCTCGACTCTTGATTCAGCTCGGGTCATGATCTCAGGGACATGAGATCAAGCCCTATGTCAGGCTCCATGATGAGCATGGAGTCTGCTTAAGAATCTCCCCACCCCCACCGCCCCTCACCTATTTGCACTTGTGCGTTCTCTCTCTCTATAAAACAAAAAAGAGAAGATTACAAAGCTATTCCTTACTCAGGTAAGCAACACATTTCAGCTGTAGCTTTAAAAACACAACACATCTGAATTATTTGCATCATTATCAAAACACACTGAAAGCTATATTTAACTTCCTGAGGCTTTATGATAAAGTTAAAAAGCATTTCAAAATTCAGCTGTAATATATATTACTTAACCATCAGTCTCTTCTTTCACTATATACTACTGTCTTCTATGCACAAAGCATTATAACACAATCAGGAGTATAAAAATGCAAGGCTCACTAGTTCAAATTATTATAGTGGCTTGAGAGGTAAAAGGAATGAAGTGACCTGTGGAAAAGACAACTGGTAATAAATGAAATCATGGCATATTGGAAAAAATGCATGCTCTATAGGCATGTGTACATCTCCCTCTCTAATCATACAAAAAAGAAAAAGTTACAATGTCTATTGATAGTATAGGGCTTAGAAGTTTAGTGTATCTTTCATTTTATAGGTTTGCAGTGTCCAACAGTAACTGTTTTCTGTCTAGTTCCCATTTAAGATGCTCTTCTGCATTCAAGCCAAAGGGCTTTCTACTATGGCTCTTGACTTTGGAAGTCCAAAGTCTTCCCTTTGGACTTTGATAAGCAAAAACATCTGTGATTTTCAAGGAAACTGGCATGTTGCTCTAAAGCAAGAAACTCATGTGAACCTCTATAATCACCAGCCCTTTAAAGTCTATGGTTTACTGATTTTGAACTCAAATTTCTTTGCCGCATCATCAATTATGGTTGGAACAATGACAACAAAATGCGAAAGGACAAGAACTTTGGTCAACTGCCCAAACCAGAAAAGGTACTTTCCCCCTCATATCTGTGCAGACTGTGTCTTTATTCAATGGATCTTTTCTGGAAGAGTCATTCTCACCTGTAAGGCATAATATCTCAACACAGCAGGGACTAAAAATTAATGTTCTTATCAAAGAAATGACAACCCTAAAGAAGATCAGATAAAACAACACTATTTCCTATACTGCAAATCCTAAGTGAAAAGATTCCCCAGAGAACTACAAAACAAGGAAGCCTAATATTTTGTCCTTTGGTATCAAGGTTAATGATCCAAGCCCTCCAAGATTTAGAAGAGAAGCCAAGTGGAAGGACTTGATGTAAAAGTGGAAAGAGATCAGTAACCAAGTCAGAAGTTCAATGAGACCTTCCAGGTGAAAAGAATATAAATTAAAAGTGAGAAACCTGTAATATACCAGAATGAGAATTATAATGTCAGCAGAGAAACTATGTTCTCTTTTAGATCTAATGGACTTTTTTCCCTTCGTAAGAAACCCACTTTTATTTCTAGGTGCCCTATTTTGGTTATTATCTATATTTCGGTTACAACCACAAGAGTATGACCCCACCTGAAATTTATGGTCATAACTTAAGCTACAGTTTTGTACTTCTCTCCAGTGATGTTCTGTTTTTTAGGGAGCAAGAATGAAGGAAGACAGCAGGTTGAAGCTTGGCTGGGATTCTGAAAAGGAGGAAGTTGCGGGGGGCAAAGGAATAGAAGATATATGCAACGGAGAGAGTATCATAACAAATAATGGAAGTTAAGCTAAAAACATAGACAGATAGGGACACAAGAGGGCAATCAAGTTGTAGTGTCAAAGAATGGAAGGTCAAAATGAGGATGAATTACTAGAATAGGGATAAATGAACTGAGGTAGGCAGTCAAAAAACTGAGGTAGTGAAGACACTGATAATGAAAACATCGAAAGATATAATTATCAGAGATAGAGAAGGAGGGAGAGAGAAGAGAGTACATGGGGCTGGGAAGGGGTAGAGGCAGAGAAAGAGAGAGAATCTCAAGTTGACTCTCTACTGAGCACACAGTCTGACTCAGGGCTCTATTCCACAACCCTGAGAATACAACCTGAGACAAAATCAAAAGTTGTAGGCTTAACCGACTGAGCCACCCAGGTACCCTGATAATGATAAGCTCTAAATTATTATATGGAACCATGTGTTTGAAGTGGAGTGGAGGGCAGGATAGTTAGGAAGAAAGAGATCAAGAAACAGAGAGGCCAGACTGTTGAATAAGTCATCAGTGTGAATTGTGGCTGGATGCCACCAAGAATGACAATATGAACAGTAGTAGCAAGGACAATGGGCCTGGCACTAAAATCTTCAATGACTAAAGTAAGTTGGATAGTCTGATGGCAAGGACTTCGGAAAAGATGATAGGTAAAAATAATTTCTTTAAAAAGTTTTTATTTATTTATTTTTACTTATTTATTATTTTTAAAAGATCGCATTTATTTATTTGACAGAGAGGACACAAGTAGGCATAGAGCCAGGCAGAGGGAGAGGGGAAAGCAGGCTCCCCAGTGAGGAGAGAATAAGATGCAGGACTGGATCCTAGGACTCTGAGATCATGACCTGGGCTGAAGGTAGATGCTTAACCAACTGAGCCACCCGGGTGACCCTGTAAGAAGTTTTTAATCACAAATGCCTTTTTGAAAAAAAAAAAAAAATTTTTTTTTAAATTTATTTATATTAGAGAAGGAGAAAGAGAGAGGGAGAGAGAGAGAGAAAGCGTGTGCATACAGGGGAGGGAGAGAGGATCTCAAACAGATTCTGCACTGAGTGTGGAGCTTGATGCAGGGCTGGATGTCATAACCCTGAGATCAAGACCTGAGTTGAAACCAAGAGCTGGACACTAAACTAACTGAGGCACCAAGGTGCCCTGAATCACAAATGCTTTTTAAAAAACACATAGATAAATGACATATGAACAGCCTATGTAGTATGAACATGGGCTGGAAATATATAACAAGATTCGTAATTGTAGTCGCCTAAGAAGAGGGGAATGGAAATAGAACCTTATGGAAAGAGCTGAACTAGCAAGGATAAACCACTTTTTCACAATGTTCTATTAGTTCAATAGATGAAAAAAGGAAAGCTATCTATGCCTATAAAGATGACAACCATCATTATTTAATTATCACTCTTTAGGACTAGCTTTGACAGAGAGACAGACGGCGAGAAAGGGACCACAAGTAGGGGGAGTGGAAGAGGGAGAGAAGCAGGCTTCCCACTGAGCAAGGTAGTTCTTCCATTTCTATATGAGTATATATAAAAATGGGTAATTCAATTAAAAAATAACAACTTTTTTTTTTTTTTCAGTTCAACATATAAGCAGCAGCTTGGCTGTCTGTATATCTGGTCATAATCAGGACACCAACTCTCAGTTCACAAAACAAGTGTTACAAATATTCATTGTTGTCTTGAACAGATAAGGCAGCATAATAAAGAAACAAGACTGATATTTACACTGGTGCATAAAATAGCTTTTTAGTGAATTTTACATGTCTAATCAAATAAAAATACATAAAGCCATTATATAAAGTTCATATGTAAGACCAACTATATGTGAGAATTTTAAACAAGTAGCAAACTTCTGTTCTCACACAAATGAAATATTTAAAAAAAAGATATCATCCCTTCTCCATTAAAGAAACTAAATATGATTTTTAAAAGTTCAGTTATACTTGAGTAATTAATAAATCAATAGGCAGATAATGAAGATGTATCACTGGAAGACAGTGTATTTGTTTAAAAATAAATTTCTGTCTAACTTATGACTAATGACAATAATGAACTTTGACAGTTTTAAAACTGGAACCTTGCCATTTATAAAACCACAAATACCTCTAAAATTCTACAATTTAAATGAGGAACACTTGGAAAAGCAGACTATAGAGAGTACATTTAAGATCTCCGGTACACATGGGTGCTTCTAATATCAACTCAATTCACCAAAGAAATAAAACTTCCATTTTCAACAAACACAAAACACATTCCTTAAATCTTATCCCAGTCCGTACATTAAAAAAGAAACTGGAAATCAAACAGGAAACTTAAAATTACATTACTACTTTTCACAACAGTTCATTTCTAGGCAACACAATTGTACTGCATACAAATACAGTTAGGTAATATACTAGAAGCTTGTATAAAAATAGTATCTGTGCTCACATAACAGAACATAGAAAAGCCCGTTTCAGAAATATTTAATATTAGTATTTCTTGAAGTGTAGTCCATGAACTAGCAGCACCAGACACCTCAAAATTACCAAGGTTTTAAAAGAATTGCTTGTTAAAGTAAATTTCTGTACTACATCCCAAAACTATTAGACAAAACAGGAATGTGCATTACTTGCAAATACCTTTGGTGACTGTTATCTACATAAAACTTTGAAAAAGGACACACCCTTTCTTACTATCAAGATTCTGATTTAAATTTGATTTTTAAAAACTATTAAGTTAAAATGCTTAATATAGTTTCTTTAACATATTTAAAAATAGGGAAATAAGACAGATTTAAGCAAACAGACTTACGGTTGGTGATATCAGGTGGTACATAGCCATCATTCATATACATACTTGTGGGTTTTGCCACTTTCAAATAAACAAAATCAGACGTATTCTTTAAGGCAGTTACTGCTTCTTCATGAGTAACTTCCTCTAAACACACACTATTCACCTAAAAGAAAATCCCAAAAGACATTTGTTTTAGGACATTTTCACTAGCTTTCTGCTCTTTCGTTATAAACAATTACACCAAAATACGGGAAAAGCAGGAGGGATTTAAGGAATATAAAGATATATAGAAAGAAAATATCCATTTTTACTATCACATCAGGAAGTTGTTTATGTGTATTAATGGAATAGGCAATCTTTTCTTCTTTTAAGATTTTATTTATTGGATAGAGAGAGACACAGTAAGAGAAAGAACACAAGCAGGGGGAGTAGGAGAGGGAGAAGCAGGCTTCCTGCTGAGCAGGGAGCCCGACATGGGGCTCGATCCCAGGACCCTGGGATTATGACCTGAGTCAAAGGCAGGACTGAGCTACCCAGGCACTCCTGGAATAGCCAATCTTAATTCCAGTCCCTATTCCTCATGACTCCCAAGTCTAATTCTTCTTCTGTTCTTAGGTATTTATGAATATATGTAAGGTATATTTAGATTTTTTTTTTTTTTTAAGAAAATGAGACTATCTTAAAGTTTTTATTCTGCAACTGGATTTTTAATATAAGGTATCTAAGAGATCTTTCCATATTGGGGCACACAGAATTAAAAAACTGTTGCACAGTACACCATTGTGTGATTATACCATAATTTATTAAGCCATTCAAATATTAACAGATATTTAAAGTGTTCTAAATAAATGACTTTAGTCAACTTATACTCACTACCATAGAATATGAGCATGTCATGCCCATCTACTCAGGCCTTTTGCCAACACTGGACAGAATCAATTTATAAAAAAGCATGCTTCAATTTGTACATTATTTTTTATTTCCACTGTTTAATAGTCAAGTTTTTCAGTTATTTATTAGCCATTCATTTACCTCCTATTATAGAAACAGAATCGATTTTTAGGTAGTGATATATATTCTACAACCTTGCTAAACTTACTATTCTATCAGTAGGTTCCTTAGGATTTTCTATATGCAAGTAGAACTGTATTTGTAGATGTAATCTACCAATTTTAACTTTTTCCTTCCCAATCTGCGTATCTTTTTATTTTCCTGTCTATACTCTTCAGTACAGTCTGAAAAAAGTGGTAGTGGTGGCTTTCTAGACATTTGTCCATTTCATATAAATTATCTAATACGTTGGCCTATAATTATTCATAAATAAAAGTATTTCCTTATGTCCCCTCTTTTATTTCTACTTTTAGAAATTTGAGCCTTCTTTTTTTTCTTTATGAGTCTAGCTAAGTTTTGTCAATTTTGTTCACCTTTCCAAAGAACCAAGTTTTGGTTTATCTTTGCTCTCACTTTCCTATTCCTTGTTTCATTAACTTCTGCTCTAATCTTTATTATTTTCTTCCTTCTGCTAGCTTTAGCTTAACTTTGCTCCTCTTTTTGGTAATTTTTTTTCCTTTGGCAAAGAAATAAAACATCAGGGGCATCTGGATGGCTCAGTGGGTTAAGCCTTTGCCTTCAGCTCACGTCATGATCTCAGGGTCCTGGGATCGAGCCCCACATCGGGCTCTCTGCTCAGTGGGGAGCCTGCTTCCCCCTCTCCCTCTGCCTGCCCCTCTACCTACTTGTGATCCCTCTCTTTCTGTCAAATTAAAAAAAAAAAAAAAAAAAATCTTGAAAATAGACTCAAAATGGATGAAGGATCTCAATGTGAGAAAGGAATCCATCAAAATCCTTGAGGAGAACACAGGCAGCAACCTCTTCGACCTCAGCCGCAGCAACATCTTCCTAGGAACATCGCCAAAGGCAAGGGAAGCGAGGGCAAAAATGAACTATTGGGATTTTATCAAGATCAAAAGCTTTTGCACAGCAAAGGAAACAGTTAACAAAACCAAAAGACAACTGACAGAATGGGAGAAGATATTTGCAAATGACATATCAGATAAAGGGCTAGTGTCCAAAATTTATAAAGAACTTAGCAAACTCAACACCCAAAGAACAAATAATCCAATCAAGAAATGGGCAGAGGACATGAACAGACATTTCTGCAAAGAAGACATCCAGATGGCCAACAGACACATGAAAAAGTGCTCCATATCACTCGGCATCAGGGAAATACAAATCAAAACCACAATGAGATACCACCTCACACCAGTCAGAATGGCTAAAATTAACAAGTCAGGAAATGACAGATGCTGGCGAGGATGCGGAGAAAGGGGAACCCTCCTACACTGTTGGTGGGAATGCAAGCTGGTGCAACCACTCTGGAAAACAGCATGGAGGTTCCTCAAAATGTTGAAAATAGAACTACCCTATGACCCAGCAATTGCACTGCTGGGTATTTACCCTAAAGATACAAACGTAGTGATCCGAAGGGGCACATGCACCCGAATGTTTATAGCAGCAATGTCTACAATAGCCAAACTATGGAAAGAACCTAGATGTCCATCAACAGACAAATGGATAAAGAAGATGTGGTATATATACACAATGGAATACTATGCAGCCATCAAAAGAAATGAAATCTTGCCATTTGCAACGACGTGGATGGAACTAGAGGGTATCATGCTTAGCGAAATAAGTCAATCGGAGAAAGACAACTATCATATGATCTCCCTGATATGAGGGAGAGGAGATGCAACATGGGGGGTTAAGGGTGTAGGAGAAGAATAAATGAAACAAGATGGGATTGGGAAGGAGACAAACCATAAGTGACTCTTAATCTCACAAAACAAACTGAGGGTTAATGGGGGGAGGGGGTTGGGGGGGTGGGATTATGGACATTGGGGAGGGTATGTGCTATGGTGAGTGCTGTGAAGTGTGTAAACCTGGCGATTCACAGACCTGTACCCCTGGGGATAAAAAGATATTATATGTTTTAAAAAAATAAAACTTAAAAAAAAATAAAATTAAATTAAAAAAAAAAAATCTTAAAAAAAAAAGAAATAAAACATCATAAATGTTTCTAATGTTTTAAAATTACAATGTACTAAACAAATACTAATTTTAGTATATTTTTCATTTCCCTAATTTGTACCTGTATAATTGACAGGAGAGTTTTTTTTTTGTTTTTTTTTTTTAAGATTCTATTTATTTATTTATTTGACAGACAGAGATTACAAGTAGGCAAAGGGGAGGGGGACAGGCTCCCTGCTGAGCTGAGAGCCTGATGCAGGGCTTGATCCCAAGACTCTGGGATCATGACCTGAGCAGAAGGCAGAGGCTTTAATCCACTGAGCCACCGAGGAGAGTTTTTAACATTCCAACAAAAATTTTTAAAGGTCATAGAACAATCATTAACTTTCACCACCAATTACTAATACTGCTTTGCAGGGTTTCAGCTACATGGTCATTTTTATGGTCCCACACTACCATGTACAGTGAAGGTCTACCTGCATTTTGAAATATAAAGTAAACTGTTCCTCTGGTGGCCTGCAGTGAGCCATGCATCTTGGTATTCACACCCCTGTAAAATCCCTTCCTACAGTGAACCTTGCTTGGCTATGTAACTAGCTTTAGCCAGTGAGACATTAGTAACTATGTTACAAAGAGAGGACTGATAAATGCCACACACAGAAGCCTGTCTTTTTGGTATGTCCCTCTTGTAACCTGGTCACCATCCTGTGAGAAACCTAATGTAGCATGTGGGGAGACCACTGGCTAACAGCTCCACCTGTACTCAGCCCACCCAACTTGCCTGCCAGAAATGAGTGAACTTGGAAGTTGATTTCTGGCCCTAGCTCAGCTACCAGGTGACAGTATACAGAACAGAGAAAGACTGTCCTGGCTGAACCCCACCTAATTTCAGAAGTGTAAATAATTATTATTGTTGGTTTAGTCACTAATTTTTGTGTTTTCTTAAGCAGCTTTAGATAACAGATAAAAGACCTGACAAGATTTGCTATGGGATTCAATAAGGAGTATGAAGGATAATGATCCTGAAGTTTTAGACCTGGGCAAACAGAAGGATAAAGTTCCCACTTCATGAGATGTGAAGACTGTGCAAGGAACAGGACTTGGGGGTGGTGGGTGAGGCGTAGGACGAAAATCAGAAGTTCATTTTTAGATATATTAAATCTGACAGGACTCTTGAGACATATGAAAGGAGACTAGATGAAATCTTCTAGGGTTGTCAACTGTTTTGCCAAGAACCACTGTTAAAAATTTTATATTACCAAATATCCTCAGATGCCAAAAATAGTGGGATATTGCAAATTTTGAAAGGAAAAAGAAATGTTGAAAGTAGAGTTTTGGGGGGGAGCATTTTCAACTTCATACATTTTGAAGGACCATGCACAGGCTGGATAATGCATCTAGCTTGGGCCTCTTCGAGGTTAGAAGTGAGATTGAATGCTGTCAATTAACTAGGACCCCTGAAAGGCAATTCCTTAAAAGCGAATGAAAAAATATTTTATGTCCAGCAAAAGGTTAAAATTAGGAGTATTTACCTGTCAAGCAAACTGAATTGAAAGGAGAATGTAAAAGATTTGTTACTCTGAGATTTTCCAAAAGAAGACTTGCACATATGTATATTTGCAACCAGAATTTATACTATTTGTGTTGCATGGATGGGACTGGAGGAGATTATGCTGAGTGAAATAAATCAAACAGAGAGTCAATTATGGTTTCACTTACTTGTGGAACAAAAGGAATAACACGGAGGACATTGGGTGAAGGAGAGGAGAAGTGAGTTGGGGGAAATCAGAGAGGGGGACAAAGCATGAGAGACTGTGGACTCTGAGAAATAAACTGAGGGTTCTGGGGGGTGTGGGGAGTTGGGAGAGCCTGGTGGTGGGTATTAACGAGGGTACGTATTGCATGGAGCACTGGGTGTGGCGCATAAACAATGAATCTTAGAACGCTGAAAAACAAAATTTAAAAAAATTTTATATTACAGCCAAGCAGAAAATATATGTGTATGTATAAAAATAAAACTGAAGTCAGAAAACAATACTTAATGCCTACCATGTGCAATGAGACAGTAAGTTATTTGACCACCTATCAAAAAGAAGAAAAAATGTACAAGGACCAAGTCCTGTATCACTTCAATGTTTAGAGGTTAGGGAGAAGATGCACCAAAAGGAAGAATGAGAAGGAAAGACTAGTGAGATAAGAGGAATACCAAGAAAGAAGGTGTAACTGTTAAGCAAAATGGAAAAAGTGTCTGAAGAAGGAGGAAACCATGTCAAATGCCTGATGTATCAATTAAAATGAGAACTAAGAATTAGATAGTTTCAGTGGAATTATGACAACCAAAGCCTTACTAAATGGTCAATCAGCATACACTGCTGGCTTCCCAAGCACTAAAACTAATTCTGGAAAAACCATAAAAGGAAAACATGGTATCTAAGAAATTAAGAAGTACAAATGAAAAACCCAGTGGAAAAAGAAGGCTGTTTTCAACTGTGTGTGTGTGTGTGTGTGTGTATAGAAAAGCAGTTCAAAGTCAGCTCTTTCCTCTTCCCCATTATTAACTCATAAACAATCAGTCTATCTCCTTGCTGCAACAATAGGCAGTACTGGATAGCATGTACAACAAAGAAATCATTTATATATTGTTGATAGGAGTATACATTTTTATAACTGGTTTGGAAAACAGTATGTTTTTGCTATAATGTTACTTTTTTTTTTTTTTAAGATTTTATTTATTTATGTGACAGAGATTACAAGTAGGCAAAGAGGCAAGCAGAGAGAGAGGAAGGGAAGCAGGCTCCCCGCTGAACAGAGAGCCTGATGCGGGGCTCGACCCCAGGACCCTGAGATCACGACCTGAGCCGAAGGCAGAGGCTTTAACCCACTGAGCCACCCAGGTGCCCCTATAATGTTACTAAGAGGATATTCCATGATCACTGCTTAGGATAAATAGTTAAGTGAAATTCTTGTATATACATGTTCATCAGAACACAAAGCAGCTCTCCCTAGCAGAATTATTCATACTACCAGGAAAAAAAGAAAGGAAAAAAAGGGGAAATAACCCAACTCCCCACTATATCAGACCTAGTTTATGTGCCTTTTCAGATTTGCTTGAGCCTACCTGCCTACTAGGCTTTGGCTGTGGGCTTACTGGAGAGACCTGGCTACTGCTTCTCTCACCTCGTCTCCTCCAGTATCAGCTCTTTCAATTTAGGGTTGAAGGCCCTAGGTTAAGGGCTGTGCTTGGGTATGGCTGATATGTTGTGCTGTAGAGTGAGAGCTGTTAATATGTCAAAAGCCTGTGTCTGATCTGTCTAGATCACTGAGGGTCTGGTTTTTTCCACCACTTCCTGAGTTCAGAGGAAGTACTATGCTATGGAATATGGGAGCTGGCTTCCCTAGCATTTGCCTAGAGGAGCTGAGTAACAGCCCAGAAATTTGGGACAGTTAGCCCCATCGGAGACTCTGCCAAAGAAGAGATAGGGAGATAAATCCTTTCTTTTCTCTGGATGGCTGGATCTCAAGATTATTTAAGTATCATATCACCTGCCTGTAAGACTGTCCTATATGACAGGCAATTATAGCAACATTTTCTTATGAAATTATGGCTAGCTCAGAAACATAATAGCTTGTATTGACTTTCCCTTATTGTCTGCCTCACTTTTCATTTTTACTCACTCTAAGCTTCTAAGATTATACCTCCCCACAAAACCTTAGCATGGTAGCTTTTCTTCAGGTATTTTTCCAGGGAACATAGACTAGGACAGTTATTGATGAAGACTGGACAAATAAACTGCCATATAGTTCCAGAACAGAATATTATGTAGAGGTAAAATGAATATTTCAGCTTCAGGCAACAATATGGATAAATCTCAGTAAACCAATACTGAGTAAAAGAAAGTATTAAAAGACTACATTTAGCACAATAGCCTTTAAAAAAGTTTCCCAATAAATAAACATTACACAAAACATTCAGGCATATGTGTGTGATTAAACAATTTTTTTAGAAGATTTTATTTATTTATTTAACAGACAGAGATCACAAGTAGGCAGAGGCAGGCAGGGAGAGAAGGGGGGAAAGCAGGCTCCCTGCTGAGCAGAGAGCCTGATGTGGGGCTCGATCCCAGGACCTGAGATCATGACCCGAGCTGAAGGCAGAGGCTCAATCCACTGAGCCACCCAGGTGCTGATTAAACAATTTTTTAAAAAGCAAATGAATAAAACACAAATTGTTGATATTCTAGTTTTGGGTTGGGTAAAGACTTTAGCAGTTTTCATTATACTATAATTAAGTTAAAAAAAGGGAGGGAAAAAAGTCACACATGAAAGATGACACTGTTTAAACAATTCTGTGCATCCAACTCCCTAACCCTTCAACAAGAAAGAAGAGAAAAAGAAAAAAAAAAAAAAAAGGAAAGCTAGTAGAGGGGGAAAAAAAAGGCTAATCAGACAATACCAAGAGTCATTTTTTCAGGTTTTGATTAAACCAAGATTAGTATTCACTCATTTAAATATTATTTAGACATTTTTGGCAAACAGAAATTCTAGTTTGTTAACCAAAAAAAAAAAAAAAAAAAAAAAGAGAGAGAGAGAGAGAGAAGACATCAAAATGATTTTTAAAATAACAAATTTCTTATACTCACTGCTAAAAGTTTATCTCCAATCTGAAGTTTACCATCTTTATGTGCTGCACCTCCTTCAATTATTTTGGTTACATAGATGCTATTATCCCCAGGGATATGTTGATTTCCAACACCTCCAGCAATGCTGAACCCAAGACCTGTTTGGAAAACATTAGTTTTGAAATTTCATCATTTAACAAGAATTTAAGTCCAAAGAAATGGTTAAAAACTAGAAATTGACCGTCTTATCACATTCATGTATTTTTTTTTAAAACACAAAAGAATCTATTTGCCTTTTTTTTTTAAAGGGAGCTTGAACTCACAACCCTGAGATCAAAATCTGAGCTGAGATCAAGAGTTGGATGCTCAAGTGACTGAGCCACCCAGGTGCTCCTATTTTCCTACTTTTAAAGTTTTATATATTTGCTTTGTAGTCAGTAGATGATCATATATATGTGTCTGTGTATGTGTGTGTGTGTGTGTGTGTGTATATATATATATATATATATATATGTATTCCTATAGTTATAAATAAGTTCCTTCCCCCTCCCCCACCAGGTTACTTCTTAAAGTCTTTTTGTAAGTGCAGTTATTTGTTTCAAAGAGGCATTACAAAATTATGTTTCACTTTTATTGCCATAATGTTTGTGCTTCTAACACTTTTAATACCTTCACAAAATTAAAACAATTGAGAAAAATAATAAAATTTTTGGTGGTGGGCAGAATAGCCTTCAGAAATGTGGATAATTTTGTTCTTTTCCCAATAGTCTACAAATTACCTTTTTTTTAAAAAGATTTATTTATTTTAGAGAGAAAGAGCTCGATTCTAGGGGGATGGGGTGGGGAAGGTGGGGAGGGGCAGAGGGAGAATGAAAGAGTGTTTTATTAAGTAGACTTTGCCCTGAGCCCACAGCCCAGCACAGGCAGCATCTCAAAACACTGAGATCAGGACCTAAACTGAAACAAAGAGTTGGATGCTTAACTAACTATACCACCAATGAGCCTCTCTATGATCATAATTTTTTAAATAAAGAATTTCTGTAATTCATAAATCCCATAGCTTCAAAACCAGATAAATCTGTAGCTCTCTATTCTGTTTTTCATTTGTTGGAATACTACTTCTTCCATGAAGCTATAAATTAGAATCAGTATTTCCATTTATCCTCAATCCCATCAATGTTTTCAAAATTCAAAAATCAAATATTAACTGTCCTCACTGCAGATATAACTACTAATGACACACTCATAAATATTTTCGTCTTTTAACTTAGCCTGTGTATCTGTATTTAAAGGTACTTTGTAGACTGATGATGACAATAGCCACACTATACAAGACTTAGAAGTGTTGTAAACTCTACTTAAGACAAAAATCAGCATAATAGAAATTCCGAAACTTCACACACATTCTGTAGATTACCAGTACTGTGAATCTTAGAATGTGTGTAACAAGTCGATAGTTACATTTATCTCAGTAATTTCATAATAATCTTAGTTTCATTATGAGATACCTTTAAGACCTTTTTTTTTTTTTTAAGTTCTTATTTATTTATTTGAGAGAGAGAGAACATGAGTGGGGTGAATGGCAGAGGGAGGAGCAGACTCCCTGCAAAACAAGGAGCCCCATGTGGGGCTCAATCCCAGACTCGGGATCATGACCTGAGCCAAAGAAAGACACTTAACTGACTGAGCTACCCAGGTGCATCCCCATACCTTTAGGACCTTTAATGAGCTTTATTTCCATTATTTTTTCTGATACCGGTTTCCGTCTTTTTACATACAAGCGTACGATAGACCCGGCTTCTTTCAATGCTTCAACTGCTTTGCTATGTGTCACATCATGAACATCTACTTCATTTACTCGCAATATACAGTCATTGACCCTGAGAAAAAACCCAAAATATTAAAAATAAAAATTAAATATTAAAATATCTAATTTTCACTTTGATAATTTCTTGTCATTTTCATTTTTAAGGTAAAGAGAATTATTTACTAGAGAAAATACATATGAAGAAACTTTGTTAAATTCCACTGTATCAAATACTCATATAAATAAACACAAATATTTTCCGAGGGCTAGCAAAAGAAACAGTGCAAATAACAAATTATCACATAAAAATATTAAATAATAATGACAACTATAATTTGTATGGTTCTTGTATGCTTATTATGTGTAAGCATTAAGATACGTTATGCTTTATTTATTCAGTACGTTAGTATTTATTTAGCAATAACCACATGCCAGGTACTTCTTTTAGTGTTTTATCCCTTACAACAACCTGTAGGGTAGTTATATACTTATTATTTTTTTTTTTTCACAAATGGAGAAATTGAGGCACAAAGAGTTTAAATAATTTTTCCTAAGGTCACCCAGATAATGACTGACAGAGCTGTGATTCAAAGAAAAGAAAACAGAAGTGCAGACAAAATAATTAGTTAAAGGTCACGGAGACAATGGTGGCAAAACTGAGATAATCACTAATATATCCAAAAGTAATTTTTTGACTTGCTTTTTCAAACTAGATAGATCTAAAAAAATAAAGTTATTTCTTGAAATTTATATGAAGCTAAAGATTACATCATTTAATTAAAAGGTTTCTCATGTAAATAATGTATTTTAATTTGACAAAGGAATATATTTATTTTTTATTTTTTAAGATTTTATTTATTTATTTGACAGACAGAGATCACAAGTAGGCAGAGAGGCAGGCAGAGAGAGAGGAAGAGAAGGCTTCCCACTGAGCAGAGAGCCCGATGCAGGGCTTGATCCCAGGACACTGGGATCATGACCTGAGCTGAAGACACAGGCTTTAACCCACTGAGCCACCCAGGTGCCCCGGAATATATTTTTTTAAAGTTTAATTTGTTCTAGTCGTAACTTTCCCCCCAGTTCTGGTCTCAGTTTAAATTACATAGCATTCCATCAGGGGGAAAAACAATCATTTGTAATTGGGCAGGGAAAGAGAACAAAAGACAATTAAAATATTAAAATGATTCCTGATAAGGTTTTTTGTAATTAACTTTTTTTTGTAATTAACTTTCTTAAGAGGAAAGAAACTCTGTATGCGAAGACAGTGATATATTAGAATATTAAAGGTATGTTCTTCACTGAAACAAACGGAACACATTAATTTTCACATTAGGACAAATAAAAGGCCAGTAACAGAATCAGGAAGTAAATGTCTGCATTTACAGGAATGGTCAAATTATTAATTTTATATCCAACTGATTTCATTAATCTATCACCTGTCATATCCAGTGAGAAGGCAAGAAACTGAAGAGCTACAGAAGGCACCAACAGCCTTATAAACAGATGTTATTTTTAACAGACCATATAAAAATCCTTAGTCCTAAAACTTGTGACTCTTACTACACACACACACACACACACACACACACACACACACACACACACACACCCCCCCCCCCCCCCCAACAAACAAGGGCATAGGAAAAGTGCCACAATGTATGGCCTAAGGAAACAACAAAGTATGCTAAAGCTAACTTCTACAATGGAACACTGAATTCATATAAGAGACCAGTATTACTTTCATTCATTCAATTAAGAAAATGTATTACTTTTTTAAGTTTGCATAATCTTTACTTTTTGTGGTACAGGATACAAATTCAGATATGTATCATCTCCCTAAGTTTATATACATGTTTCCTACCCAGGGAACATGGAAAACATTTTGTGAATACATTTAAAAATACAAAGGGAATTTTCTGAATTCTATAAATTTCCTCACTTTTTTTTTAAGATTCTATTTATTTATTTGACAGAGAGAGACAGCGAGAGAGCGAACACAAGCAGGGGGAGCTGGAAAGGGAGGGCTTGGCCCATGACCTGAATACTTAACAACTGAGTCACCCAGGCACCCCAAATTTGCTCACATTTAAAACCATCAATCAAATTTATTTTTCAACATGTTATAGTATCTGAGATAAAACTAAACTCCTAAATGAAAAGAGGGAAACAACGCTTAGTGCACAATTATCTCATTCATTTATTTAAACATCTACCTTATATTGGTTTATGATTGTGTTTATTTGTATTGATTCCTTGTTCAATCTGCCTAAAGAAAAAAACACAAATTATATTCAGCATCACAACATAAAATGCAAAATGTACCGTAATCTTCCATCTTGGGCAGCTGCTCCCCCTGTAATAATTTTGGTAATGAAAATACTTGAGTCATCTCCAATGTGTGGGTTGTCCGTACCTCCTGCAATGCTGAAACCAAGCCCTGAATTTCCCTGTGGATAAAGAAAAAAAAAATTGAGATTGAGTAAGAATTACCCTTATTGAGAAGTTCCTGTCATTTTAGAACCTAGAAACTGTACTAACATGGGGAACATATACATAAAGGTGTCTATGTAGGAGACATGAAGATTATAGATTAAGAAATATAAGGAAAGCTCTTTTTTCTCTATGAAGAATTCAAAGGCATTACTTCTGAGTAGGAACTAAATACTTCTGAAGTATAGTCTATTATGGTTATTTCTTTCAAAGTATATGCAATTTGCCCTTAGATCAGTCACCCCTCTGCAGAGGTCACTGATAGGTCTCTTTTAGAATGTATCCCACTCAACGTTTGGTAAGGCAAACATCTCTTAAAAAAAAAAAAAGTAAAGTGATTTTCCCACTACAATTATTTCTGAGTAGGTAAAATTAACATTATTTCAACTTTTTAAAAATGGGGTAGGGGATGGTGCTTTTCTTTTACTAACCTTGCCATCAGCTGACTTTAAAATGACCAAGTTATATCTGTTAAGTCGTCATCTTTGACATGTTTTTTCCCCATCCCTGACATCTTTAACCAAGACAGCTGAATAGCAAAAGGCATTTTCTAATACTGAAAGTCCAACCTGAGAAGTCAATTGGTGAGTTTTCTTGATAACAAAGTCAATTTTGCTAAAGTAGTGCTAGTTTTTACTTGTTTTACATACTGTATTTCTAAGTAAGATTTTCTTTGAAGAGAAGTTTCTACTGCTTCGAAAAAGTCTTTAAAGATAAATGTTCTAAGCAATGGTATTAAAAAATTGTTTATTTTTGCAAAAATCTTCTAACTCTGGCTTTCAGGCAACTCAAATAAGCAGATACATCTGAACTGATTACTTAACTGTTAATTAAATAGCTTAAATACTCCCTCTACTGTGATGTATCCTAAAATTCTATTTTAATCATTTTTTTGTCTAAACTCTTTTATTAGAGTAAAACTAGAGGTACTAGAATACGAATAATAGTATCAATGGTTGTGTGATGTTACCAAGTCATTCAGGTACTCACGTTCTTTTTCTTTGCTTTTTTAAAAAATTGAGATATAATTTACATATGACATTATATAAATTTAAGGTATACAATGTGTTGATTGACATATTTACATATCGCAATATGATTATAACCACTGCTTTAGCTAACATCTCTATCATTTCACATAACTGTCATTTCTTTCTGTGGTGAGAATATTTAAGATCTAGTCTCTTAGCAATTTTTAAGCATATAACATAGTATTATTGATTATAATAACTACGCTGTGCATTAGATCTCTAGAAATTAATTCATCTACGTTTGCAGTCTTTAACATCTCTCCAATTCCTGGTACTCAAGTTTTTTAATAAGTGAAAAAGCAATGTCCACTCCTAACTAAATAAATTTATAAGGCACTGGGAGAGAATGAAAATGAGTAAGATTAAAAAGTTAGAATTACATGTCAATTATATCTCAATAAAGCTGGAAAAAACTAAATAAAAAAATACCATATTAAAATACATGTACTATGTCATAGTAACCCAAATTTGGGTAGTGGGCAGTAAAGATCTAGCATACATGTAAAAGACCCTCTGGTCTATTTTCACTCAAAGTCCACTCTGGCTTCACATTTAAACAAGCCTAATTATCTAAGATTTCAGTCTTTTTTTTTTTTTAAGATTTTATTATTTTGACAGAGAGAGACACAGCCAGAGCGGGAACAGAAGCAGGGGAGTGAGAGAGGGAGAAGCAGGCTTCCCGTGGAGCCGGGAGCCTGATGCAGGGCTTGATCCCAGGACCCTGGGATCATGACCTGAGACGAAGGCAGACACTTAACCAACTGAGCCACTCAGGTGCCCTGGATTTCAGTCTTAAACAGACACTCAGTTACTTGGAAAATTTTACTTCTGTGAAACACTTTATTTCTCAAAAATGCTTGTCAGGCAAGGTGGCATTACTGAAATCCATCAACATTTGAATGCAAATATTCTTAAGAGGTAACTATTACAAGAAAATTTACACATCTAAATTGTACCCTTAAATTATTTTCTGACTGGGGGAATGCCTAAATTTTCAATAGGATCTTGTCCACTAGAACTATGCTTATCATTATGCTAAAAAAGAAAACTGTTAACAATAAGCATATTACTAGCATACTAAATACTTTAAATCAATAATGTTTTACATAAAAAATAAAAATAAAACTTAAAAACAGAAAAATCTGAGAAACAGACTAGAGGAATGTTTAAGGAGACATGATAACTACGTGTAATGTAGTATTCTGGAAGGGATTCTGAAAGAGAAAAACACAAAAACTAAGGAAATCCAAATGAAGTATAGACTTTGGTTAATAATAATACTTAATATTGGTTCATTAGTTGAAACAAATGTATTCTAGTAATGTAAGATGTTAACAACTGGCAAAACTGAGGACAAGATAAGTGGAAACTTTTGGTATAACTTTTTTATAAATCTAGAACTCTTTTAAATAAGAAGATTATTTTTTAAAAAAGTTATTAAAGAGCAACATGTTTTAAAAATACCGTGGTTAGTTTTATAATATGTGTACTTATAAAAGAAACTAATATTACATAGTTATGTTTTTGAAAAATCTTTTCCCTTGAATTCTGTATGAAAGAGCAGTATATTTAAAGAATTCTTTAAGCAACAGATTTATGCATAAAATCTTAAGATAATTAAGTTTTTACCCTTTCAAGTGTGATTTCTTCATATTCGTAATCTGCATCAGTGCCATTAACCTGATGGAAAAAAGAAGTAGCACAGAAATTTAGAATATAAAATTTGAAATGTCAAGACATAATTTTTGTAGGATTTATTAATGCAAACCTGTTAAATGTGGTGGTAATCAAATAATCTGACTGCATTTTAATAATTTTAGGTAAAATTTTCAAGGAATAGATGAGTGCAAATGTAATTAATGAGTTGACAATTCATGTATTATGACTTTAAAATACAAAAAGGGTACATACAGCTTTAATTTTTTAAAAAGTTTATTCATTTGAGAGAGAGAGAGTGAATGAGCACATGTGCATGAGCACTGGGGAGGGTCAGAAGGAGAGGGAGAAGCAGACCGCCAGCCCTCCGCCATCCCCCTGCTGAGCAGGGAGCTGATATGAAGCTCCATCCCAGGACCTGGGGATCATGACCTGAGCTGAAGGCAGATGCTTAACCCGCTGAGGCACCCAGGCGCCCCCATACGGCTTTTAATATAATATTATGGAACTTCAACTCTTTTCACTGCTTTGATCCACACATCTAATCAGGTGCCAATTCTTATTGATTTGAATACTTCAATTTTTCTGAAAACCATTATCTCTTCATTTTCATCTCTACTACCTTGATTCAAGCCTTTGTTAATCTCCTCTGGATTATTGCTAATGTAATCTACCCAACACTCAGACTAGTATTCTCTGCTGCCCAAATAACTCTAATGTGTTTTACACTGATGGATCTTTCTGGGGCCCATGTCCAATAACATACTTACTGCTCCTAAACTTTCAGAAACACTCATACAAGGCTCTGTATGAACTGACCCCAATTTATCACTTAGTTTCATTCCTAATATACATAATTCATGAGTGTTACATACCATCAAAATTTGAATGATTTGCTCTTTCCTTTACATATCTTGCAAATTTCCACCTCTGCATCTATTACTTTACTGCTTCCTCTGTCACAAATTTCACTTAAATATTTCATGTCCAAATCTGATTCCCCATTCAAGTTCTTGCTCACATCTTATAGAACCAAGCACTTTATCTTATTCTTTGCAATTTATTCCCTACTCCCTCCTGGAAGTAGTAATTTTCACAGTGAGGGCCACTGTTGAAAGGTAAATAATCCTTGGAATTGGATTAATTCAGGTTCATGTCATTGTTTTAAACATTTTTGATATGAGGTTGTGCAAAATACTTGATAAGTCAAACAGGGATTGTGATAAACCAAATTTCTCTAGATGCCTCCCATCTTCCATCCTAAATGTTCTTTAGCAACATGGCTAAACCATCCTATCATGAAGAGATGTCATCTATTTCTCCTTCCCTTGGATCTAGGCAGGTCCCAGATGAGCTGTTGAAAAGAATGTGGCACAAATGATACTGTGTGGGTTCTCGAGGTCATGTGATGCCTTGTAATATCTGCCTTTGTCTTAGAAGGTACTCAATCAGTTACCCACCTGCCTTTGGCTCAGGTCATAAGATCCTGGGATCCAGCCCCACATCCAGCTCCCTGCTCAGTGGGGAGCCTGCTTCTCTCTCTCCCTCTGCAGCTCCCCCCATACCCCCGATTATGCTCTCTTGCTCTCAAATAAATAAATAAAATCTTTAAAAAAAAAAACTTAGCTATAATGTGAGGAATATCAAACAGCCCATGGAAGATTCAAATGAAGGAGAATTAAGGCCCTTGGCCAAAAGCCCCAGCTGCACTAACTAGCAACAATCATCAACTGCCAGTTACATGAATGAGACTATTTTGGATCTTCCAGCCTTCTCCAGTGTCCCAGCCAATATGAAGCAGAAGAACCTTCCAGTTAACCCGAAAAATTGTGAGAATAATGAACTGTATTTTAAGCCACTGAAGTTTCAGGGTGGTCTGTTATACATCAATAGAATAATGAAACAAAAGAATAATGATATCTATGTAAGCTACTTTGCTTTCTTCACCATACTGTAAGAAAGCACCCCTATTTCAGGTCCAGTTCAGGGCCCAGGATTTTTTTCTTGAGGGCCTCTGAAACATCTCTTCTACCTTTTGGGTTCTATGGCTCTAATTGATTCAAACCCAACTGCTACTTTCTTAACTCTCTTTCTTACCTAAATAGCTTTTTTTCCTTGTTTTTGAGATTATGTTATGAATGCATACACACATACACACACACTCACTCTTCTTTTTTAATCTTTCATTCTGTAGGAGTGTGGACAATACTGACTCCATCTTTGGCCCTCCATCTTGTTCTTATGTTTTGCTTGATGACTTCTGGGCACCCCAAGTACCATGCCCCTTGGAGATTAATATACATGTCTTAGAAATCCCCACCACGGCCTGGATATGGGGAGGCTTGCTTTGGCCTCCCACAAATCTGTTAAGAGACAATATGGTCTTTCCCCTCTCTGATGAACAGATGGCACCACAAAATCCAATTAAAGGTTAGTGGTCAATTAGGTGCATGTGAACCCTTCGATCTCACTACAATGCTCTTCTGCAAGTCCCCTCACTCTACAAAATCTGTGAACCAAGGTCAGACTTCATGGAGAACAGCCATGCAGCTGCTGACAATTTGGACTGTCCACCCAAACCCACCCTTCTCTGTCGGTAAGTTATCCTGAACAGAGCTGTGTAAACTATATGGGGCGGCCTGCTTCATTTTCTCTTCTCAAAGTGCCTTCTCAGTTTAGAGGATATTTTAATGTCCCTCCCCCACCTCCTAACAGATTTCTATGCATCTAGAATGCAGGAGGTTTATACATATACATATCCTACCAACTTGACTGGAAGTCCTTTTTTTATGAGAAAAATAAAACCCTTATCTGCAGCTATACCACTTTCCTTATTCTAAAGGTTATCTGTATCACCTTTATTTTTCCTTGTTCAGACTTGCTGAAAGTGTCAGTCCTTATCAAAGTAGTTTTAATACTAATTAATCTATCATATTCTGTGCTATTACTTACTGTTTTTATTTTTATCAATTCTTTATTCTTTCCTTAGACATTTTTTTCAAGGCTTCTTGAGGTGAACACCCAATTCATTTATGCTGGTTACTCTTCTCTTTTAAAAACATCCATTAAAGTTAATAAATTTTTCTTAGCAAATGGCTTTGGCCAAATCTCAAAACTGCTACACTGGGCTCTATTTTTGTGCATTTGTTTATTTCCAAATACTCTGAAATTTTATTCTGGAAAACATGCCAACGTAAGTGTGCTTATATGGCCCTTTTGGTGTTTATAAGTAAAATTTCTATACTGTGACCTTATGATTTCTGTTTTAAGAAATTTGAGATTTTCACCGTTAAGCCTTCTTGAAAGGTAAATATATGGTAAATATGCTTAGTGCTTAATTTAATGCTAAGTCATTGAGAGCTGGTGAGGATTCCAGGTAACACAGAGTGATCTTAAAAAGGTGAAAAGTGAGAAGAACAGAGGGACTCTGAATGACTTTAAACTCTCCATAACTTAAAACTGTCTGATAATTTTGTATATAAAAACAATTTGATAACAACTTTAAACATACTCAAACTGGGCTTCAAAATGCTAAGAGTACATTACCAAAACTACAAATTGCTCTGTAGGTAGCACTTCATTAACAGTAAAAGTGAAAAAAACAATGGTGCTGTAATATTTTTAACAGCAATATGTTTTTCAGCAAAACTACAAAATGGTTGGTTTGCTTAGTTTTCTTTTTATATCTTTACAAAATATGGCTTCCAATAGGAAAGAAATGCTTGACTAATATATTATTTGTATTATTATATAAGGTTTATTACTCTCAATTAGCAGGATGGGGGAGGTGTAACATGGGAATAAAACCAGAGGAGACTGATCTTTAGGCAAAATGAATGTATTATTTACAAAATAATTTTTTCTTCTTTAAAATTATGAGAGTAGATCTAGAATACTTCCTGAGAACTGTCATTGCTAGTATTTTCCAGGTTTTGAATTTAGGCCTATCAACAAAATAGGATTGTGTAGGGGATCAAAGCTGGAGCGGAAACTAGAGGTCAACTGGGGCCTGACTATGAAAGGTCTTGAATGCTGTAGTAAGCAATGAGAAATATTCTTGAAAGTTTCTGAGCATCAAATAGGTTTAAAAGATTTTCCAGAAAAGGAACTATGGTAGTATGGAACAAATGAAGAACAACTGGAGAAAAGTATATTGGTGAAGAAGTTATGGCAGGCGTCTGGATAAAAGGCACAAATTACAAAGACATTTAAGAATAGGTGGTAAATTCTTAAACATTAAAAAAAAAATCCTAACATTTATGGAGAAAAAACCCTATAAAGCTATAACTAAGAGCAACTAATCTAAAAGAAACTTGACCAGGAAAGAAAATCAGATTATATAACATATGTCTAGGTTAAGTTGTATTCCACTGATCTATCCAGTTAATTAAAACTCTGCTGTTTTAATTAATGATATTTTATAATATGTTTTATTATTTGCTAGGGAAATCTCTCACAATTACTTTTATTTTAAATTTTACTTGAATATTCTTGAGTTTTTACTTTTTTATAAATCAACACTGTTCAACAGAAGTTTCTGTGATGATAAAATGTTCTATCATCTGCCTTGTCCAATACAGGAGTTACTACCCACATATGGTGACTGAAGTGGTTAGTACAACAGAGAAACTAAATTCTAAAACTCTTCCTCTTTCTTTTTCTTATCCCTTTCCCCCCGTCTTCTCCACCCCTGTCCCTGCACCTCCCCCTTCTCTCTTTTGGGGGGTTATAACTGGTTGTAGACCAAATTCATCTGGGGAAAATGATGATCTCTACATTGTCTTCCTGCTCAGCAATAAGATCTGTTCTCTGCTTACTTAGGTATTCTTCGAAGCCATCAGCAAAGTTTTATAATTTTCTTACTATAAATGCTATAATTTCCTGTTAAGCTGACTGCTAGGTATTTCATATTTTTGTCGATAGATTTAATGGACTTATTTACAGTTAGTTGCTGCTAGTATACTGGAAGAGCACTTATTAATTTTTAACCTGTAAAAATTTTTTCTTTTTAATACAATTTGTTTTAATTATGGGTACATACATGCCATTAAAAGGCAGAGGAAAATTTATAACACAGATGTCCTCAGTCCCTTATAGGCCCAAAGATTTTCATTTTTTCATCAGCCTCTACCAATATATCCGAACAGGACCGACAAATCCTATTACATAATCAGTATAAGACTTCTCCAAAGGAAGATTTTAAAATAAGCCTAATTTACTAATTACTTATTGTTTAGGTTCAATTCAGTAATTAATTCCTTTCTAACTGTAGATTAATCTATTGGAAGTAAAGATTTTATCAACAGTCATGTGACTCATAGTTCCTATTAATGCATAATTTCAGGCAAATAAAAATATCAAAGTCTATACCATCACAAGGTAAGAACCTAAAAACAAAAATGTATTTGGGAAGAAGAAAATGTTCTTCCTACTGAAAAATTAACAAAACTAAATACAAAAGTCTTAACCTCAAAGAATGTACTTACAAGATTTTATTAAACAATGAACAGCAATGTTTTCGGTTGATTTAAAAATATTGGCAGTTATCAATTATCTTATATATGGAGAAAGTGAAGAAGCTTCTAAGTATGTAAGAAAACTACCAAAGTCAAACTGAATGAATTTTCCTAACCTTCACTATTTGTAGGATATCTTAAGGAAAACAAAAAGACAAACAGATGAGAATTTCACCAAATTACTTCATTTCCATCTTATTACTGAAACCAATAAGAACTCAGAATTTTTGTTTTTAACTTGCCTTCCCTTAATATTTTTCACTATATAAAAAAAGAGCAGGAATGCACAGAGACCGAACCAACCCCAATGCCAATGAAATTGTATCTATTAACACTAAAAATTGAGTATAATACATCATACTTAACAGAAAAAGAATGAAAGCTTTTTACCATGGATCAGGAACAAGAAAAGGATATTTGCCCCTGACACTTCTATTAAACATTGTAATGGAGGTTCTAGCCAGGGCAATTAGGCAATCAATCAATCTGGATTATAAAAGGAAGAAGTAAAACTATCTCCTTTTGCAGATGGCACAGTCTTATATACAAAATTTAAAAGAATCTACACAAAAACATTAATAAATACATTCTGTAAGGTTGCAGGACAGAAGATCAAAATCTATTATATTTCTAAATGAATTCCTAAAAATCTGTTATATTCTAATACACTAACAATGTAAAATCCATAAATAAAATTAAGAAAACAATTCCATTTGCAACAGCATTAAAAGAGTAAAATACTCAGGAATAAATGTTAAGTGAAAGAAGTTTAAGACTTGTACACTGAAAATTAAAACATTACTGAAAACAAAGATGTAAACAAATAGAATGCCATCCTGTGTTCATGGATTAGAAAACACAGTATTGATAAGATGGCTATACTGCCCACATTTACCTACAGACTGAAATCAATTCCTATCAAAATCCTAGCTGTCCTTTTTTTGTATGCAGAAATTGACAAGCTGATCCTAAAATTCATATAGAAACAAAAAGAACCCAGGATATCCAAAACAAACTTAAAAAGTTGCAGGACTTATACTTTCTGATTCCAAATATTACAAAGTTACAGTAATCAATACTATGTGGTACTGGCATTAGGATACACATAAACATCACTAGTAGAGAATTAAGAATTCAGAATAAACCCATATATTTTTATATTTATATATTTTTTTGAGAGACAGAGAGCTAGCGAGCATGCATGCAAGCAGAGTTGGGGGGAGGTACAGAGAGAGAATCTTTTTTTTTTTTTTAAGATTTTATTTGATTTTGATTTTACAGACAGAGATCACAAGTAGGCAGAGAGGCAGGCAGAGAGGAGGAAGCAGGCTCCCTGCGGAGCAGAGAGCCCGAAGTGGGGCTCCATCCCAGGACCCTGGGAGAATCTTAAGTATGCTTCTCATCCACAACCAGGGCAGACGCAGGGCTGGATATTAACGAATGTGAGACAAAATCAAGAGTCAGATGCTTAATGGATTGAACCACCCAGGTGCTTCAGCCCATATATTTATAACTAACTGATTTCCTACAAGATGTCAAGACCATTCAATGTAGAAATAGTCTTTTTAACAAATGGTGATGGGACAGGACAACTGGTACCCATATGCAAAAGAATTAAGTTGGACCCTTACCTCCCACAACATACAAAACTGACTCAAAATAGATCAAAGATCTGAGTGTAAGAGCTAGAACTATAAAACTCTCAGAAGAAAACCTAAGGGTCCTCATGACCTTGGATTAGGCAGTGTTTTAAAGTATAAACTGAAATCAACTATTTAAAAATGGGAAAAAAAGAAAAAAAAATAAAAATGGGAAAAAAAGAACTTTTACAGTCCATAAAATTATGTACCATTTGAATGGGAAAAAAAAAAAAAAGCATAGGAAATACTTCTACATAAACATCTCCAAAGACATTTTCCTCTGGAGTAAAAAATGTAGGATTAGATTCTGCTGTTCTGGGTGCTTATCTTTAAGGGCTTTTTAACAAAGTAATTTTATAGAGAAGTACTACTCAATTCAGTATGAAGTTATATAACTAATATTTGAGTATAAATATAAACCTGGGTACTAAAAATCTAGTCACTCAACTAGATTTCTAAAATGACTGAATATGGGACGCCTGGGTGGCTCAGTTGGTTAAGCAGCTGCCTTCGGCTCAGGTCATGATCCCAGCGTCCTGGGATCGAGTCCCACATCGGGGTCCTTGCTCATCAGGGAGCCTGCTTCTCCCTCTTCCTCTGCCTGCCATTCTGTCTGCCTGTGCTCGCTCTCTCTCCCTCTCTCTCTCTGACAAATAAATAAATAAAATCTTTAAAAAAAAAAAATGACTGAATATATGACACTGTGTAAGTGACCACTGGTCAATATAGCCTTTAGTGAAAACTGACCATTTTAATTTAAAAATAAACCATAAATTTCTATTTCATTAAGTATGGGAAAAAAAATCAAAAAGTATTGATTCATGTACTTTAACAATTATAGATCAGTGAAAGAACAACACAAATACAATGTATTAAAGAAAATGAAGCTGTGATCTTTGTATATGTATCAAAAACTGAACAGGAAAAGAGTTATTATTTAAATGTGTGGAGGAAATTGGACTTACATAAGTTGACGTTTCCAAGCTCTCTGTGTTGACCAGTACTGGAGGAGGATTTGCCTTAAAGAAAAGTATTGTAAATGTGTTAGCTTAACAGGAAAATCGACACATTCCATATCAACATTCACAAATGTCAGAAGCAAATGAAAGATCTGCTATTTCTTAAATTATAATTTT
Source organism: Enhydra lutris kenyoni (assembly GCF_002288905.1). Lineage (NCBI taxonomy): Eukaryota > Metazoa > Chordata > Mammalia > Carnivora > Mustelidae > Enhydra > Enhydra lutris. Next base: position 29,026,136 of record NW_019154123.1, read on the forward strand.
ATATGAGCTTTCCATATGTTAATCAATGAATCCAGTTTCCAGCACCAGATGAAAAGAATTAAGTATAAACAGTTAAATTTGCTTTTGAGAAATAAATTATTTCTGCTAAAACAGACATAATTTTCTTAACATTTGTAAAGAAGTTTACCAGTCTTCTTAAAAAATCCACAAATATGCTTTACATAAGAACTCTGCCCAGGTTGCTCAGATATCATTAGTTTTTCTATTCCCAAGGATACCAGGAAGATTCCAATCTTTTATCACCCAGAAAAAAATTCTATTTTCAGTTGCAATTATTGCTTACCACCTGTTACCACTCACAGAATAACAAGAGTCAAAAAACCAAAAGCAAAACAACAGCAAAAAAACCAAGTAGAATAAATATGTCTGATTAAATATGGATTGAAAGAAGCTTGGTTTTCTGGTTGACCTGGAAATTATTATGTAGATGAAATAAAATTTAGGGAATAAAATGCAATCAATACCAAATGAAAAACATATCAGAACATATCATAAACATACCAGAAAACTGACATGATTCCCCTCAAAATCATCTTTCTCCTGCATATTTAAGAGTATAAAAGTACCATTTCAAATGACATTTTCTTAGAATAAAAAAAAATGACTATCCTTTAAGCAAATTTTAGGAGGTATGTTTATGAACACTAATAATTCTGCTATTCCAATTAACTAAAGAATTAAACATAAAAACTGTGTGAAAGAAACATTATACACAGAATAACCATTTTCTTCCAAGTGTACGGGCTTTCCTAAAAGGTTCAAATATTTTACACTATTTTTGGCAAAGAACTAGATCTGGATGATATGATAAAATGCGTAAGGACAACACAGTTGCATGGTTAAATAATTATATAATACACATTTAGGCTACATGAAGCAGCAGGTTAAAAATGAGAATACCTTATTATATATAAACATGACATTAACTACTTTATATGCAGGTCCTACCTTTGACTGTAATAATCTACCTTCAAATAATTTAGTGAAAACCAAACCTAATAAATACAAATACTATTTGTTTTTCAAATTTTTAATTTAAATTCAATTAATCAACATGATACAAATACTCTTTGTACGATTATTATTCAAGTAACAGTAGTCAACTTACAGACATTTGAGATTTTATATCTGAAATTATCCAATGACCCATAGAGATTCCTCAAATTGATAGTATTTCACTTCAACAAAAAAATTAATGGTACAACTTCACCCTATTTTGTTTAAGCAATTACAGAGGATGGCAAGAAAGAAAAGGGTACTTAAAGTTACAAAAGAAGTTACCTTCTTCAAAAATTATGGCAACAAAGCCTTTTGCTTTCCCTCAGCCCATTTATTAACAAACATACAGTGAAAAAAGTTGTTTTTTACCATCATCGTTGTATAGAAGTTATCTTTTGATTCTAGTCCTATAAAAAGTCTATTTGATATTGAAATATACAAAAACAAAATGATATAAAGTATTAAACTTACTTCAAAATAAAATAATGACACAAAGAGGCCAGAAATGGGAGGGATTATGGGTCATATGAGTACACATGAGTTAATGATCTGTTATAGTTCGGTAATGAGTATATGTGAGAGTTCACTGTACTATTCCCTCTACATGTATGTATTTTTTTTCAAAGATTTTATTTATTTATTTGACAGAGAGGGAACACAGGTAGGCAGAGCAGTAGGCAGAGAGAGGGGGAAGCAGGCTCCCTGCTGAGCAGAGAGGTCGATGCTGGGCTGGATTCCAGGACCCTGACATCATGATCTTAGCCAAAGGCAGACAGAGGCTTAACCCACTCAGCCACCCAGGTGCCCCAGTATTTTTGAAATTTTTAATAAAAAGTAAAGCAAAAAAATTATATTGAGTCAAATGCTCAGTTTGTAGGTGGTTAATAACTAAGGCAGTTGTAAAATACTATAGGTCAGAGTTGCTTGCTATTAAGATATTAGCATTTACACCATAAAGTTGACTTTAATTTTCAAATTCTGTTCAAAATAAAAAATATAGACTAGTGAAATAATTTGCAATTTTGACTTGAGGAACATGGTAATATATGTACAATAAGTTATTTTTAGATGTATCTTTAGAATTAACATGAGTGAGTGCTCATACTTGAAGGGAAACGATGGTAATAACATGAAATTGGACAAGAAACAAGAGTGTTCACATTGGGGATTAAGCAAGAATTTCAACCAAAAGTAATGTCAGGGTAAGAAAACCTAGCTATTTTAAAAAGACAGGTCATAAAAAATAGTCTCAAATAAGAGCCTATAAAAAAAGGAAGCTCAAGAGGCATGATGTCTGTCTCAAGTCTAGTTGCCTAAAATAAAGATAAAAATATTTAAGACTGTATTAGCAAGTATAGAATTAAGACATTTAACTTGGAACAAACTATACTTTTACTTAATAATAATTTACTTAATTCTATTTTTACTTAGTAATTTTACTTAATTATAATTTGTATTATGAAATACAGAAATGGTTTCTGAGAAAGTAAAATTCCCTAGCTCTCCAATTTGGAGGAGGTAGGAATGGAAATAAAGGGGTAGGACAATCTGAATGGGTTTGGAGAGTATGATACACAATTCAGAAAGACACAACACCCTAGAACCAAAGTTAAAGAATGGGGTACTTCTAAAGGAAGCGATGCAGAAAAATCTGGCCCCAGAAAGCACATACTTTGAAAAAGCTGAGGTAAAGAGCACTGAAATTAGAAATGGTAGCAAATCTGTCTAGTTTAAGACCTTGGGATCTGTAACTGGGACAGTGGGTAGCAGAACAGGTGACATGAAATTATCAGCTTTACTTAGCAATCAATTAAACAACAACAAGACTTAAGAAGAATCTACTTGAAAGTTATTTCAAATGAAGAAACCCCTTCCCTTGCATCTTGCTTCAAGTGACTTCAAGGGACACCAAAAGACTTGGTTCTGGTGCTGTCTCTATTTCACTCCACCATTCAAGTAAATCTGACTATACAGGTAAGTCACAAGTGATATTTAAACTCATTTATTTCATCTATAAAGAGATAGCAACACATGTCTCTACCTAAGAGGACTATGTGAAGATACAGCAAATACAAAGGAAAACTTACTGTAAACTACAGGAACCTACTGTTAATCCATTATTAGTATATATTAATATATTAGTATATTATAATCTAATATACTATTGTATATGTTTCAACTAGGATTATAATGAAGTCCTATAATATAATTAGAGATGGGGTGGGGGTTAGTAAAGGGACAGGAATATTCTAAAAAAGAGGTACTAGTACCCCTAAAGAATTTGACCAAGTATCAATAACAAGACTTAAGAAACATAATTCTGCTCATGCAATTTTTAGTATTCTATTTCATTAATAATGGGTCTCACAGGGATTGCTGCTGTTAACACATTGCAGCATCCTTATACAATTTCAAAAAGCAGTATTACATTTTTTTAAAAAACCTTTAAATAATTCTTAAATCCAGTTATTTAAAAACAGGCCAAAATTAGGAGTTTAGAAAATACTTTAATGCTGTGCATTGTATTTCTCCTTTTACCATTTATCAAAGTTTTATTACGTTATTTAATGTCTGTCTCCTTCTCCCCTACTAAATTATAAACAAGTGTTTTTCATATGAAGAACTCACAAACCCCAGAGAACACATCTTAGATTCTAATTTGAGACATACTGCATTAAAAGGTAAATGCTATCACTTAAGGAATCAATGTAAGATAGAGTGTATGTAAAAATAAATAGGATGGATTCTGGGAAGATGGCACAATAGGAAGTACCACAAATTTGTCACACAGACAATAACTGTACTGGCAGGAAGAATCTATGTGATGTAACAAATTTGGAATTGTATTGAATTCCATAGTAGTCTGTTGAAGGCCTGCAACTTCCAGGGGAAGTACTGGGTGGTAAACTGTGGTTAATTCAGGCAATTTTAGCTCTTAGCACAGTAGCAGCTATTCAACTCCCATCCTCTGCCCTGTAACAGCTAGTTGGGGAAGTGTTCCTGGAGCAGCCGGCACAAAAACTACACAACCCAGGAGGGGAAAAAAAACAAAAACAAACAAAAACTACCCTCCAAATACAGGGGATCTGTGCTCTGATTGCTAATTCCTGCTTCTGATCACTGGGGTGCAAAGACGCAGTGGCCATTAGTGAACTGCCCATAATTGATACAAGTCTTTCCCCCTCTGGTTGAAGGGATTCCAGAGGATTTAAAGGGCAAACATCTCCTCTCACCATTTCATTTTTCTCTTTTTCCCCTTTTGAGAGTCAGACACTGAAACCTAGGATATTCAAAAGCAACCACATACACAAGGGCAGGCAGGAAAAAAAAAGACCTGAGGAAGACCTTAAGTTTATACTGCAGACTGATTCTTGGCACAGAGATAGCCTACAACAATTAAAAAGCCCCAAAACAACAACAACAAAATAAAAATAAAACCTTAGGAAAGGAGGAAAATCTGATTTCCCGAGTTAGAGCATCCTAAGAGTCAAAAGTCCAGTTTTCAGCAAAGAAATCAAAACGCATGCAAAGAAACAATATAGTGTGCTCCATTCAAAGGAAAAGAGGAAGGAATGAAGGAAAGAAGGAAAAGAAAAAAAGGAAGGAAGGGCCTTTAAAAAAACGTGGTGCCAGATCTACTACACAAAGACTTTAAAACAACCATATGAAAGATGTTCAAAGAACTAAAAGAGAAGGTGAACAAAGAAAATGAAAAAATAAAAGGGAAAATTTATAAAAAATAAAATAGAAAAATCTATAAAAGATAGAAAACCTAAAGGAAAATCAAAAGGAAATTCTGAAGCAAAAAAGTTCAATAAATCAAAAATTCAATATTAACAATTCAAAGGCAGATTTGAGCAAGCAGAAGAATTGATGAACTTGAAGATAGGACAATGGAAATTACTAAGTCTGAGAAAAGAAAGAGAAGGACTAAAGAAAATGACCAGACACTAAGGAACCTTGGGTCACCATGAAGCAGACCAACACATATATCATGGGAGACCCAGAAAAGGAGAGATCAAGTAGCAGAGAAAATATCTGAAGAAATAATCACCAAAACATTCCCAAATCTGATGACAACAACAAACAACCATAACAAGACATGAAGAACAACATCCAAGCTCAACAACCTCATGGTAGGATGAACGCAGAGAGAATCACACTAGGACATATTGTAATCAAACTCTTGAAAGACAAAAACACAGAATTTTGAGAGCAGCAAGAAAAAAGTGACTCATTACATACAAGGGATCTTCAACAAGATTATCAACATGTTTCTCTGAACTCTGGAAGAGTTCCAGAAACTCTGGAAGTGAGAAAGCAGTGAGCCAATATATCTAAAGTACTAAAAGAAAGAAACCCTTTGTCAACCAAGAACCCTGTATCTGGCAAAACTGTTCCTCAAATGTGAGGGAGGAATTAAAATATTCCCAGATAAACAAAAGCTGGGGCGGCGGGGGGGGGGGGGGGGGTTCGGTTATCACTAGTACAGCTGCCCTGAACAAAATTCTTTGCTCAAGAGTCTTGCAGGTTGAAATTAAAGGACACGAGAGAGTAACACAAGGTGTTTGAAGAAATAAAGATCTCAGTAAAGATAAATACAAGAGCAATTATAAAAGCTAATATGTAAGAGTTGTAACATCACTTTTTATTTTCTACATATTGTTAGAGGAAATGCTTTCAGTCTTTCACCACTGAGTACAATGACTGCAGTCAGTTTTTCACATATGAAAACATGAAGAGAGTTCTGTAGATGTATGACAGTGATGGTTGCAAAACAATATGAATGTACTTAATATCACTGATATGTAGGGGTGCCTAGGTGGCTCAGTAAGTGTCTGCCTTCAGCTCAGGTCATGATCCTGGGTCCTGGGATGGAGCCCCACATCAGGCTCCCTGCTTAGCGGGGAGCCTGCTTCTCCCTCTGCCTTCTGCCATTTCCCCTGCTTGTCTTCTCTCTCTTGCTCACTCTCAAATAAATAAAATCTTAAATACCACTGATATATAAACTTAAAAATGGCTGTAAAATGGAAAATTTTTACATTATGTGTATTCTACCACAACTAAAAAAATTGGAAAACATATGACTTCAAACTAATTATGCAAATGCATTAAAGACAAATTGAAACATATTCTACAAAATAACTAGCTTGCTTTCTTCTAAAATGCCACATTCATGAAAGACAGACAGTGGGGCTACTCCAGATTATGGAGACTAAGGTGTCATGAAGGCAATGTGAAATCTTGGACTGGCTAAAGGACCTATTTTTTTTTCCTCTAAAGAACATTATTGGGGCAAATGGAAAAATATAATGTTTGCCGATTAATGACACTAATTCTATTTTAATGTTCATTTTCTGATGTAGCTCATGTACTGTGGTAATATTTCTGTTCTTAGAAAAAACATTTAGTGTTATAAAGCATTTGTATTTGGAGGTAAAAGGGACATGAAAGAAACTTCCTTTGAAATGATTCATAAAAAGTAATATATAGGAAGGGAAATGATAAAGCAAATATGGTAGGTAAAAATGTTAAGAATTGGGGAATCTGGGTAAAGGTATATGGGAATTCACTGCACTATTATTGAAACTTTCTTAAATCTGAAATGATCTGAAAATAATGTAGAATAAACAAAACAAAACAAACTCAAAATACATATAGAATAAGGGCACCGCAGTCAGATATTAATGTGTGGTTAAAAAGGGTCATCAAGGTAACTCGAAGTATGGTATTCTGTTTAAGACTACCAGTAAAATGAAAATATATCAAGTCATCCTTTAGGTTATACTAATGATCAAGTGATTTGAGATTCAATGTTCAGATGTTTTGTGAAACTTGAACAGTCCAAAAGCAATAAAAAATGGCCTGCACTGGCTGTACCTCTTATGTAACTACTCTCATGTCATGTGGGAATTGTTAACTTGTCTATTGGACAGATAGGAGGCTCCTGGAGGACAAGGATAATGTTATATTCATCTCAGTAATGATATGACTGGAATAATAACAAAAAACTGAATGAACACCAATCCCTCTGAAGCACATATATGAATATGTACAAAGAATTTTCCACACACAAATTAGTCACTTTTAACAATTACATGACAGATCCACAAAACTGGTAAAGAGTCTAAAGCATCTGATTTTAAAGCAGAGTATTTACTCTGGGGTGGAAAAAAGATATTTAATAGGTCAGTATCTATGTGGAGAACTGAGGCTATTAAAAGCTGAGTCATTTCTCCACTGTCACACAGCCAGAAAGGGGTGAGGCCAGAAGGTGGTAGTCAGGCTCACTATAAAGTCTGCGCTCTTCATGCAACTTCAAGCATTCGTTATGCCTTTTTCTGTACTACTGTGTATAATAAGCCTAATAATTCCTATTATGGAAAACTTTTAAAAATTTAAAAGACCAATATAAAAGTACTCTGAAAAGTATAATAAGCATTTAAAAGTAGTCAGAGAGGTATTATCCTCCATTTTAATAGATGAAGGGAGGATAAAATGGAGCGGTTAAGTAACTTGTTTGAACTGCAAAGGTAGGACTCGAATCCAAACCTTATGTCTTCTACTTCTATTTCTATTACATCCTGATGCATCTAAAATGTAAAGTAGTAGATCTTTAGAAGAAAAATTATTTCCATTTAAAGTGTTAAAACTGGGTTATAGATCTAAGTATAGCTTTCAAATTTATTTGAGGACATTTTAATCACTTATACTAATTTTTATAATGTCCATATTCTACTTCATTAATCAGGAACGCACTTACTGATTCGGAAAAATGAGGCACACCTATAGGCTTTTCACATTATACAACATAAATGATTAATCTACTCTACATGGGCTTTCATAGTGTATTTAAAACTTAAAATGAGGCAAAGTAGAATACATAAGCCTTTGTCTTGTGCACATATCCTCATTTGTTTTTCTAACTTGTTCCCTGGTTTACTGTCTCAAAGAAATATGAGATAACACTAATAATATGAACAGCCAAGATTATGTGCCAGCTGCACATATGCCATTATTCTTCCAACAACATCTCAAGCTAGTACTACTATCATCTTCAGTGTTAACAGATGAGGTAACAGAAGCTCAGTGTGGTTAAGGAAACTGCTGAGAGTTACACAGCTTGTAAAGTGGTAGGACTAGAATTCCAAACCAGATCTATCTGCCTCTAAGACCTCTCATTTATAACTACAAGGCTATGTAATGTCTCGACAATTTCCAAATATAGTGTGATGTTAGGTACACTTGGAGTAAATAAGTCAGAGGTCTTTGAGCAGGAAAGGACAGGTTCCTTATGCAACATAAGAACAAAAACTACTACGAAGTTTCAAAGGATTTTAGGAATACCCAACTGTTGTAGCAACATGGACGGGACTGGAAGAGATTATGCTGAGTGAAATAAGTCAAGCAGAGAGTGTCAATTATCATATGGTTTCACTTATTTGTGGAGCATAACAAATAGCACGGAGGACAAGGGGAGATGGAGAGGAGAAGGGAGTTGAGGGAAATTGGAAGGGGAGGTGAACCATGAGAGACTATGGACTCTGAAAAACAATCTGAGGGTTTTGAAGGGGTGGGGGTGGGAGGTTGCGGGAACCAGGTGGTGGGTATTGGAGAGGGCACGGATTGCATGGAGCACTGGGTGCGGTGCAAAAAAAATGAATACTGTTACGCTGAAAAGAAATGAAAAAAAAAAAAAAACCCCAAATGATGTACTGTATGGTAACTAACATAAGATGATAAAAAATTATAAAAAATAAAAAATTTTTTGAAAAAAAAATAAAGGATTTTAGGAACTATTTTAACATCAAAAGATGAATTGAAATGACAAGAGTAAAATAAACTTCCAAATCCCCTACTTTAAAAAAATATTGTATTACTAAATCCTAGATGCTTGGACAGATGTTATATTATTACAATATTACAATAAAACATAGGCTGCTTACTTAGAATTATATTTTATTTATAAGTTCAATTTCTTCTATGCAACACAGAGAAAAAATCCATCTGGATTTATCTATTCTATCATTTACAACGATTTAACTTTTAATGATTTTCACAAGGGTGAATGATTATGTAGAAATAGTAACATTATAACACAGACTGAAGTCTTAGTGGAGTATCTGTAATTTCCCCTAGAATCCTATTTTGTATAATGTCCCTCTTGATTTTCATTTTTTAGGAGGGGAAGGGCACTGAAACAACTAATAATTGATATCCCATTTTACTTCCAATGGAACTTACACAATAAGCATACAATTTTTATCTAGATTTTATGCACACATCAGTAATAGTAAAAATAGCTAAAGATGCATTTATTTATACTTTAAATGAGACTGAGATTGTATACAACCAAGATCTGAGTTATTTATTATATGCAATAATACTATCATTATTTTGACTTTGGATGACTTAGTTTATAGGGTACGTAATGTCTTATTAAGTCATCCTTTGGAACTACTGAAGGATTTGTCTAGCATTTCATTTTATTTTTTGACTGTCACGTTACTTTTTATTTTGTTTTCAAATTTTTACTTAAATTCTAGTTCTTTAACATATAGTACAAAAGAAAACATAGTACAATGTTGGTTTCAGGAGTAAAATTCAGTGATTCATTGCTTGCATATAATACCCAGTGCTCATCATAACAAGTGCTGTCCTTAATACCCATCACACATCTAGCTCATCCCCCACTCTGCAATTGCCCTCCATCAGCCCTCAGTTTGTTCTCTAAGAGTCTCTTATGGTTTGCTTCCCTCTCTTTCCTACCCCCTACAAACGTTCATCTGTTTTGTTTCTTAAATTCCATATGTGAGTGAAATCATATGGTATCTGTCTTTCTCTGACTTATTTTGCTGAGCATAATACACTTTAGCTCCAACCATGTTGTTGCAAATGGCAAGATTTCATTCTTTTTGATGGCTGAGTAATATTCCACTGTGTGTGTGTATACACACACATTACCTTTTTAAAAATAAACTTTTATTAGAGTAATTTTAGATTTACAGAAAAGTTGCAGAGATAGCACAGAGTTCCAATATACTTTACATGTATGGGCTCTTATTTTTAACAGATAAATATGAATGTTATCTAACCAAATGACAGAGAAAGAAATATTTCCAAAGAAGGTAAATATATATTGGGAAACAAATATGAATGACACATCCAGTGTAATATGAGGATAAAGATTTTTATTATCTTTAGAAAATAAAATTTCCTGGGGTGCCTGGGTGGTTCAGTGGGTTAAGCCTCTGCCTTCAGCTCAGGTCATAATCTCAGGGTCCTGGGATAGAGCCCTGCATCGAACTCTCTGCTCAGCAGGGAGTCTGCTTCCCCCTCTCTCTCTGCCTGCCTCTCTGCCTACCTGTGCTTTCTCTCTCTGTTAAATAAATAAATAAAATCTTAAAAAAAAAAAAAAAGAAAAAGAAAATTTCCTAAAGCAAATAAAAACTGGTTCAAACAGATTTATAAATACAAAATGCATGATAACAAATCTAAGGAGGTTCAATATTACGAAGTTTAAAACGTGTCCTATCTCATAGTTAACCTAAAAAAATGGCACATATTGAGCCCATTTTATATTAAATCCCAAATATTTAATTCCCTAAAAACACCAGGAGAAGTCCAAAGTGAATTACTAAATCTAACAAAGAAATAGTTAAAACAGCTTGAAAAGAATACAAATGAAACATTAAAAGCAAATGAAATGTTTATAAAGAAAAAAGAAACTAATAAAAACCTGTGGTATGGTGGGTAGGATGACAGTATTCTCAGCAGGGACTGGCAGGACAGGGATCACAGGGACAGTGGGAGAAGAGGGAGGTACAGCTTCTGTTGGCTAAAAATCATCAATGACAAAAAATCAGGAAAAATACCAAAATAAAAGAAAAACACATAACAGAAAATTTTGTCATAATATATTACAGTTTTCAGAAATAACTGAGAAAAAGGTAAAATATTAATATGTTACTTCAATTTAAATGAGAAAATGCTCTCCAGAAATTATTTTAGAAATCATTATGTCACTAATAATAATTTTAATAACTGTAATTAAAATGACAGACTACTTTTTAGATATTTCAGTGAAAATAATAAAAGATAATGACTTACAATTTTCCTCCTCTAGGAGACAAAACACTTACTTCAAAGACTACAAAATATTTTTCCAAGATTCAGAATATTATTTGATTACTTTCCTCCTTGCATTCAAGGAATCAAAAGCAATTTTATTAGTCCATCAGGCAGGAAACTGGGGCTTAGAAATTCACAAAGGATTCAAAGGACTTAAAAATTGAATCTATTATCACTTTTTAAAATCTATGCTATTGACCTCTACTATTAAGAACTGTACTAAGCTGCCTTAAAATTGCCTTCAAACGGGCATCTAGGTGGTGCAATCAGTTAATCGACACCTCTTGGTTTCGGGTCAGGTGGTGATCTCAACGTTGTGGGATGAAGCCCCAAGCTCAGAAGGGAGCCTGCTTAAGTTTCTCCTTCCTTCTCCCTTCGCCCCCTCTCCCTGCACCCATGCTCTCTCTCTCAAATAAATAATAAATCTTTTAAAACAACTGCCTTTAAAGTCATTAATTCAACTAACACTGAGTAACTATTATGTGCCACACATATTCCAGAAAAAATTAAAAAAGAACTCTAGTGACATAAACTAAGGGGCTTTGATATTTACACTCAACTACTCTATCTGGCTTGATTCATTTAATTTTACAAAGATGTAAATGTAAAACAAGACGTGTTTTGTAACTTGTCCTAAACCTTGTTAACTGGATTAATTCATAAACATTTATTAACCAATAACATATTCTACATGTATAAGAGAAACATTAAAATCCAACTGATTACAGGACAAGGTGCATTAAAAGAGACTTAGAACAGGAAGAACAAATTTGCTGAAATCAAAACTATGCTTTTCCTAACAAAGAAATACAAAATAAAATTACAATGTTGACCTTCTTGGTCTATCAGTTAATCAAAATTTATTAAAAATGCATGGATTCTCTTCAACAATGGTGCTGGGAAAACTGGATATCCACATGCAAAAATAATGAAGTTATATCACTCTCACATCATATACAAAAATTAATAAATTAATGAACAATAGAAATATACATACTAGAACTCATAAAACCAGAAAACAAAGGGGTAAATCTTCCTGACCTTAGATTTGACAGTGAATTCTTAAATATATCAAAAGTATAAGTGACAAGAATAAATGAACCAGACCTCATCAAAATGAAAATATTTTGTCTACCAAAGGACATTATCAAGAAAGTGCAAAGACAACCTACAAAATGGGAGTAAATGTTTACAAGTCATACATCTGATGGGGGTTTAATAGCCACAATATATAAAGAACTCTTACAACTCAACAACAAAAAGATAGTTAAAAAATGGGCAAAGGACTTGGACGGTCATTTCTGCAAAGGAGATATACAAATGGCAAATAAGCACATGAAAAGATAATCAACAAATTATTATTCATTAGAAAAATGCAAATCAAAGTTACAGCAATAAATCACTTCACACTTACTAGGAGGCTGTAATAAAAAAAGAAAAACAAAAACAGAAAGCAAATGCATTGGCAAGGATGTACAGAAACTGTAATCTTCAAAAACTGTTGGTAGGAATCTAAAATGGTGTAAGCTGCTATGCAACAGTTTGATAGTTCTTCAAAAAAGCTAACTATAGTATTACCGTATGACCCAGCAATTCTACTAAGTATACATATACTCAAAATAACTGAAAACAGGGAGTTGGATACTTTACATCACAATGTTCAGTGATGCATTATTCACAACATCCAAAAAGGTGGAAACAACCCAAGTGTCCATCAACAGACAAATGGATAAACAAAATGTTGTATATACATGCACTGAATTATTATTCGGTCACAAAGAGGAATGAAATTCTGACTCATGATACAACACGGATGTATACTGAAAACATTATGTTCTCAAGTGAAATGAATCAGACACAAAAGGACAATATTGTATGATTCGACTTACATGAAACATTCAGAATAGGTGTACTCATAGAGATAGCAAGTAGAATGGAAGTTACCAGGCTAGGAGAGAAGAGCATGGGAAGTTAATGATTACAGAGTCTGTGAGAGGTCATGAAAAGTTTTGGAAATCTAATAGTGATGGTTGCAACACTGTGAATGCAATTAATGCCACAGAATTATATATTAAAAAAGGTTAAAATGACAAATTTTATGTCAGATATATTTTGCCACAATAAAAATCTCAAAGTAAATTTTAATGCACGGAAACAGGTCCTTTCCCACTGTTGTTGGATATACAAATTCATACAAACTTTAAGAAAAGCAATTTAGTAGTAATTATCTACGGTCTTAAAAAAGTGTAAGCTCTTAGACTTAGTTCTAGAAATCTACCGAAAGTGAACAATTTAAAAAACAAATATTCTAAGAGTCTTAATACATTCTACTGACACTGTTTATACTTGGGAAATGTGGAATATCCTAAATATCCAAAGGTGCTGGAATGGTTAAGTATACACATAATGATAATTATGTAAGATTAAATATTACACAACAATTAAAAATCATCTGTAAGTACAGTCTGTAGATCTGGCTTGGGACTCTAGTCACTAATTATATGTTGTTTCCATAAAAAAAAACTTTAAATTCCATATTATGAGTTTAAAATGCATCACTTAAATATTAACCAACTTTCAGTTTAATACTCATATCACTTTTTAAAAATTTTTGAGGTTCTGACTCTAGATTTACAACAAAGTGTGAGAAAAAAGTTTTAAAAGAACTGCCACTTGATCAACTAGGTATACCTACAGGAAATGAAATGAATCCTACCTCTACCTTATACAATACTTAAGATTAATTGCAGACTGTTTGCTAACATAAGAGAAGTACAAAAATTAGATTTCTAGATGATAATAATGACAGAATGTCACCATGCCCCTGGTGTAGGTAAAGACTTCTTTAACAGGAAGGTACAGATTGTTGAAGCTAAACAGGGTGAGGAGAGTGTCTGTACACAGGGAGTAGAGGGGTGGCAGTGGTCTAGAACAGGTCCTTGGAGCCTGAGCAGGAAAAGGAGGGTATCCATATGGGCAGAGCAGTGGAAGCAGGCTGATATGTTTTGTTTGAACCTAAATGTGGCAGTAGCAGTAGTCCGGCATGAAGTGTAGGGGCCTCAGTGAAGTAAAAAGGAGATATGATGGAGCTTGGGCAGAGTAAGGAGGGTGTCCCACCAAGAGAAGTGGTGATGGGAGATTGCTGACATACGGGAGATTTTGATCTAAAAAATACATACATAAAGGATAAGGGGAATAAGATACCTCATGTCAGAGAAAGGAGTTATGAATATGGAAAGGGAAAAAATTAGCATGATATCTATGGTTCCAGAATAGAAATGGAGGTATTAGCATGAATGCACGGCTTTCAATATATAGAGATAGACTTGGAAACACAGACATACGGGTGTGTGTGTGTATATATATACATATATTCCCTAACTCTGCCCACAAAGAATATCTGGGGGCAGTAACACACCAACAGCATGAACACACCTAGCATTCAGATCATGGTTTCTAAATACCAATTCTCAAATTAAAAAACAAACAAACAACAGACTAGGAGTCTTTGGATTTCAAAATGGCTAATTCCAGTGGTAGAGCTTAGCAAGTACAATAAGATCCTAGAACAACTTGCTGTGCCAGAAAATACAGAAGTGCTTAAGGAATAATGAGGGCAGGACAAAAGACACAGGAGTTAGCTTGAAGAGTTTTGATCAGTCAGACTGGGAACAATTCGAGACTCGAAATAAAGATAACAATGGCATACATAGAATAAAAACAGGATTCTGAGAGTCCATATTGATTTAATAATTATAAAAATAAATGAAAAGATGAGAAAGCATTTCCTTATAGTAGGATGCCAACTAAAAGATGTAGAAGGAATTCTGGAATTTTAAAATCATAATTCGGCAACCACCACAGAAATAATACATTCAAAAGAAATCAATAGATATAAAAATTCCAATGCTGCTGAATGAACCTTCCCTTTCATTCTAGTAGATGAAAGTTTAAATAGGACACATGGATCCACTCAAGTATTTCTCCTAAAAACATTTATTAATTATAGTGAAGAAATCTAGCAGATACTATCTTAATCAAAGTTACCAGTACCAAGGATGGGACAACTCAAAATCATGCTACCTGATAGGATAAAGAACCTATCACTTCTCAGAAACTCCAGTCAAAGATGTGTAACCTGAATCGAATCACTGAATAACAGACAAACCAAACTGACTGATACACTACAAAATAACTGCTGCAGTCCTCCACAGTATCAAAGAAAAAAAAGTCTAAAGTTTATAATTATTTTTTGTAATATTAGGTTTTTTAAACAGCTTTATTGAGGTAAAATTGATATACAAAAAACTTCACCCATTTAATGTAAACAACTTCATGAGTTCAGACATACATGTACCTATGAAACCATCACAATTAAGATACTAGATAGATCTATCACCTCTAAAGTTTCCTTATGCCTCTTCAACAGGGTCAGATATTAGCTGATTAATAATCTACTTTAACATAAAAATAAGACAGAGCTAAATGCTTATATCAAATTTCAACATCCAAGCACAAAAATCTTCTCCACTAGGCAGCTGCTCTCCAAGACCTTTATGATAAACTATAAATCCTTTAATATTACATTTAAACCTCACAGTAACCTTGGCTTTAAGTCTCTTCTAAAATCTATCTCCTTTAGATAAGGATCTGAATACCATTTTTAAGAAATCCTAAAACAACTTATGCCATCTTAATTCACTCCACTCTCTATAGGGCAATGAACAAGTAGTTTGAAAAAGAACATAGCTTCTGCCAGTTTCTTAAGAAAGGCAAATCCTGCTGAAAAAGTCTTCAAAAACAAGTAACGTTATCAATACATACAATTTCCTAGCCACAGCTGATAACGAATTCAGGTAACAAAGAATTACAGAACAACAAAATAATTCATTTAGTTCATCTGAAACAAAAATACAGCCCCAAACAAATGACAGACAATCAAATGAAGGCTGAGTGATGTGGGAACAGCACAGATGTTAGATCTGATAATAGGGTAAAATAAAAAGGTAAGAGGATATTTTAAGCACAGGATTTAGAGCAGGGTAAAATTCTGGGGAGTTGTAGAAGATTCTAAATTGGAAAATGTCATGCTTTAGATCCTAATGTAAACAATGAGGTAGCAAAATACAGTCACCATTATATTTGGGTTATTACAGAAAAGGAGAAATTCAGCATAAGCATTTTAACTTGAAAAATCTTATATACATATTTCATTAGACAATGGTAACTGTTATACCATCATCCTTTTCCTGCTCCATTTGTATCACTCAGTAAGATCAGCTCCAAAGAGGTTTTTGTTTTTGTTGTTTTTTTTTTTAATCATAACCATGTGATTAACAACAGTCTCAGTTGTTTCTATCCATAGCAACACCATGGAATCATCAGCCTCTGAGGCTGCCTTCAGAGACTTGTTTCCATGACAACAGAGGCTATAATATTAACAGTGTCTCAAAGAACATTGCAGAAAATTGTAAATTCCTGTAAAATAATTGGCTTGTACATATTTTAAAAGTACTTTTTCTATGACAGTATGAAATTGACAACTTTTGGAAAAGTGTTTAAACAATCATTTTTAGAGATTCTTATTAAATTTCTTCATAGTTTGCATTTTAAATTCAATGTAAGATCTTAAAATTATGAAATCAGCTTTTAAAATGTAACAGATTTTCACTGAAATGGTCTGAAGCCTTATTAGGGACAGCCACGTGCATAATGTGTACTGTATATCAACATTCATGACTATGCACCACCTTCTTTCACTGCCATTCATGCAATAATAAATGCCCCTGGCGTCTTCCTCAAGAAAGCAAATACTGCTGAAAAACTCTTCAAAAACAAATAACATATCAACACACACTATTTCCTAGCCACAGCTGATAACTAATCTAGCCGCGTAACCAATTCAGTATACAATCAGGAAGGCATATTGAGTTAGCCCGCATTTATTAAATCGCATTCTGCTTAAAATAGCTCAAGTGGTTCTTATATGTGCATATGAATCCTGACTGATACAGGAAGAGACAGAAAGGACAATTAGGCTGCTGTGATAATCCAGATTCTTGAGAGGTCATCAGTGGCTTGGGTGAAAATGGACATGAGTAGTCAAATCCAGATAGATTTTGAATGTACACCTAGTGTCATCTGGTGAATAATGGGAAACTGGGAGTTAGGAAGGACTATTAAGAATAACACCTGTGGTGCACCTGGGTGGCTCAGTAGGTTAAGCCTCTGCCTTCGGCTCAGGTCATGATCCCGGGGTCCTGGGATTCAGCTCATCGGGCTTTCTACTCAGCAGGGAGCCTGCTTTCTTCTCTCTCTGACTGCCTCTCTGCCTACTTGTGATCTCTCTCTCTCTCTCTGTCAAATAAATAAATAAATAAAATCTAAAAAAAAACCCACCACTTTGGCTATTAAAAATGATCTTTTACATCATAGACCCAAGCATAAAAGATCTGCAAGGCTATCTGAATACATTTTTATTGCTAAATTATTAAAATGATTTTCATAGCAGAAGATAAAAATCTGAAGAAAGATAACTGAAATCATATTACAGGATAATTTACATTGACATGTTATATGAATGAGGTAAACTGAGCTTAGAATGCACACAAAGATTCAATAAGGTCTAAATAAATTTATACCACATTTAGGGAAAATGAAATACATGAATTAGCAAATCTTTTGTTAATACCTTAGATAAGGAAAAGCAATTACTCTTGTGCCACTGTTGGTCAATAAGTACCTTATTTCATTTTTGTATGGCAAAGTTAATATTCTTAATCCAAGTTCCTTTGTTTAAAGATCTACTATGCTGTAATGAGATATGCTTCTCTGATCAAATGTTAAAGAAGCTGTTTAGAAGGGGGCAGAAAACAAAAAATCCGGCAATGTTTATAGAAGAATACAGCAGAGCAGATTTATCAAAACTCTACTTGGGAATCACTGTACTTACTGAACAGGGGTCCAGTATCTTTAGAATAAAGATATTTTTCATTATTTAAGTCTGACTCTCTCCCCTCTGGTGCAGGGGGGAAAATGTTATCTGAACCAGCTACATGTGACATCCACATCATAATTATCTCAGAAGCAAACATCAATAAACCAGGTACATTTTAAAACAAATCACTAGGTGTTAAATTACAAAGTTTTGATTTTAAAATAAAAAGGAGAGATCAGAAAATAGATCCAGTGATTAATAATCTTATTATAGAAACACGGGTACAGTTTTGTTACTTCACACAGACAGATTATCCAGTCTGTGAATCTATTTCTGCTGGCAAGATTCATGATAATGAATTAAAGTTTATCATCCCTTTATTATGAAAAGATGGTATTCTATCAGCATTCAGCTCATTCACTTTGTGCTGGTAGAAGGATGAATCAACAACCACTAAAAATTTAAAGTAAAGAGACCTTAAACTTGGATTTAAAGATATGGTTACATAATTAACAAGTAGGTATGACACTACAAACTGCAATATACTTTAACCTGATTTTTAAACGAGAAAATGGTTAGAGAAACCTGTACAGCCATGGAGTTCATGATTACTAATATAAAATGCGCCCTCAATGCTTTCTAGTAATCATACATTTACCCTATTCTATTCATTCTTCTAGAAGTCCGTAATGATTCCAGCCCCTGTTGCCTTTCTACTATTCTCCTACCACTTACTGTTTCAGCTATACTGACCTCCCTGCTGTTCTCCAAATAGCCTGAACTTGTTTTGGTCTCAGTCTTTTATTTACTTACTATTTCTCTGCCAGGAATGCTTTTGCCTCAGATATCCACATGGCTCAATTCCATTACTTCTTTCATGACTTTATTCAAGTATCAAATATATGTAGGAGATACTGCAAAAAGATTTTTCTGTGTGCATGGGGAGCCACTACCAATCAGGTGTTCAAGATGTTCTATCATTTGATGAACTTAGGACAGAAGTCTCAAAAATATGAAAGTGCCCCAAAATTGCCAGTTTCATGTTTTTCTCTACCAACAGTAGCTAATTGCCTAATAATGTCCTATGTGAAAATAAACACGTCTTGCTTAGGTACATTTGCTCAATAGATTTTCAACTTTTTTTATTTTTAAAGATTTTATTTTTAAGTAATCTCTACAACCAATGTGGGACTCAGACTCACCACCCAACATCAAGAGTTGCATGCTCTTCCAACCAAGCGCTCCAGGTGCCCCTCTTCTCTTTTAAAAACTGTATTAATAAGTATTTTTCACTGACGGCTTGTATTTAAAAGCTGTGGTGCTCATCTTCCAAATTTCTAGGTTCTACTAATTTCAACTTGTTTCTAGGTCCCTACCACATGTGGCAGCTGCTTCCTACGGTTACTATCTGTTTTACTTTGGTGTTTCACTTTTCCTTTTCAAATCTCCAATTCATTTTTTTTTAAAAGCACCCTCCTCCCCCAATATTACATTCTGTTAAAATAAATGCTGTGGTTCCTGTTTTCCTCACTGGACACCCTGTCAAGGTTAGCAAGCCTCTGGCTAAACATAATTCTTTACCATTCTATAATTAGATTGCTTCTCCCACCTCTAGATTCCTCATTTAAAAAAAAAAAAACAAAAAAACAAACAAAAAAAAAAACCACACCAGAATATTTTGTGGATCTACTGATAATGGTAGTAATGAAGATGGTAATGATGATGATTATCAGGTATTATTAGGGCTTTGCTTATACTGTCTCATTTAATTTCCACTAAATCTTGATGTGGATAACACTTTTTCATCTCTATTTTCTACAGGTGGAGGAAAGAGATTCAAAGAATTTAGATGTGAATTTGTCTAAAGTGCCACAGCTAGTAAATAGCAGAACAGAAACTTAAACTCAGGCCATTATCCTCTAACAACAGTCTGCTCAACCAGTATGCTACACTGTCTTTTAAAAATACTTTATTTTGGTCCTTTAAAATTTAGAATTTATTTGGTCCTTATTGTTACTATCATGTTTTACCACAAAGACAATATATAATACCCCCAAAAAGAAACAGAATACTTGTTCAATCCTTAGCTCAAGGATTGGCAAACATTTTCTAAAAAGGGCCAGATAATACATATTTTAGACTTTATGGGCCATGTTTCTGTGTTGCAACTACCCAACTTTGTGCTATAGTAGCTTGAAAATGGCTATACCCAATACACAAACAGAGCTGTGTTCCAATAAAACTTCCTTTATCTATGATAATAAAAATATGCAACTCCTCCCATAAGATCATGGAATTGAAAATAAAAAAATAATACATATAGAAATTTCAAATTTCATCTATAGTTATTTAAAATATTTTTATAAAAAAGGCTTATATAATAAAGCAGTGTTCTTATAACTGAAAGAATATAGGCTCTATACTGTATGTAGCCTTTCAGTTTGGGAAGAGTGATTAAAATGACATGATTTTTGTTCTGCTTCCCATTACTACCCACCCCCCTGCCAAATCCTGCTTATGGTACTTAGTATAGATGAAGCAATTAATTCCCAAGATTGGGGTATGCATCTTGTTTATCTCCAGTTTTCAAAGTAACTTCAAACTGATTTTTTCAAATCTATAATACTTTGATACATTAGGTAGCTCTACCAAGATCAGTCAGAGTTAAATACAGAAAAATGAAGCTGGAATCTGTTTTAATCCAAATCTCAGATTATAATCTCTAGTTATTTCTCTCAGGACCAACAAAAAATCTGTAAGGCAATCAACTAGTCCTATTCTGTCATAACAATAACTGCTTCACACTCCAGAGCTGGCTAAATTAATAGCCACAATTTAGATTTCACAAAAACTAAAAAATATTGTTCAGAAATATAGGATTAAATTGGGGTTTACTAAAGGATAAAGAATTAATAGGCAGGAATCCTTTTAAGAGGTAAGGGAGAAAGTCTTTTAAACACATTTATCTAGAGGCAGAAGAAGTTGTGTTTAGGCTTTCCTAAAATTCCACTACCTCCAGATGTCATTGCCAGTTGGTTTATACTTGCACAAAATAGGTCCAGTCTTTTTTGATTGATTTGCATATGCCTGTAAAATTATTACATCAGTTGGTTTATTTAAAGTTTGTTAAATAAGGTGTTAATTGTAGGCTACTGTTCTCCACATGGTCTGAAAACTATTTTTGCTTTTATAAAAATTCTAAATTTTAAAAATGGAGGACTGAAATGTAATCTAAATTACAGTGCCAGGAAGTACAAAGAATAACACAGAAAAAAATCTTTAAAGAAAATGAATCTAAGTCAAATTTTAACGATATGAATTTAAATTCTTCATATGTACAGGAATACATATGCCTAATTTTTTCGCAGAGAGCTTTGGATTACTTTTGAAATATACATGATTTTGCAAAATCCTGTAGTGTAGACTTTTTTTAATTAAAATTTTTTTTAAAAAAATTTTAAGCCATAGTTCTACATATAAAGTGCTTGGGAAATTTATAGTGGCCAAACCATATTCAGAAGCTCCAAACTTCCCCACAGCCAACATCAGATTAAATGAAAATAAACAAGTATACAACATTTGTTTGTTAGTTCAACAAATATTTTTCAAGCGCATTCACCATGCTAGTTTCTGGGGATATAAGAAAATACACATCTTATACTATCAGCTCTTGTGAAGCTTATGGTTTAGCAGCTAATATTAAACAAATCATTCCCAATTGATTACCTGAAATAAATTGATTATAGTTGTGATAAGAGGTATGAAGTACAAATCTCATAAAACAAACACTGCTTGAAAATATAGGCAAAAATGTTACAAAGGCTGAATATCTTATCCTGACCTCATGAGAAGTGGATAATTTTTTAGCACTGTTATTAACACACTATTTTAAAGGTTAACTTTAAAACCTGTTTGAATATATTAAAAATATATAAGCTGCAGCTTGTGAAATTTCTTTTTACCTGTGTGTCCTTGACAAAAGGGCCATCTAACAATCATGACAGTATACAGAGGTTACAAAGATGAATACAACACATTTCCTATTTATAAAGAGCTTATATAAACAAATTTCATTTATTTAGTTCTTTAAGCTATAGCCAATTGAATCTCCATTAAGATACTCATTTTTTAAATAGGCTTTATTTTTTTGAAGCAGTTTTTAGGTTCAAAGCAAACACGAGGATAAAGTACAGAGTTCCCATACAGCCTATGCCCACACAAAAGCTAGTCTTCCCATCATCAACATTTACCACCAGAGTGATACATTTGTACAAATGATGAAGCTACATTGACACACCACTATTATCCAAAGTTCATAGTTCAGGGTTCACTCTTGGACATTCTATAGGTTTTAACAAATGTATAATGTCATTTGCCTACCAATATAGGATCATACAGAATAGTATTACTGTTCTAAAAGTCCTCTGTGTTCTACCTATTCATCATCATTCTTCCCTAACCCTTGGTAACCACTAATCTTTGTACTGTCTCCATAGTTTTCTCTTTTCCAGAATGTCATATAGTTAAAAGGATAGGGTACGTAGCCTTTTCAGATTGGCTTCTTTCACTTGGTAACACGCATTTAAGGTTCCTCCATGTCTTTTCATTTCTTTTAGTGATAAATCAATTCCTCTGTCTGAAGGTACCAGAGTTGATTTATCCATTCACCCACTGAAGGACATTTTGGTTGCTTGCAAGTTCTGACAATCATAAATAAAGGTGCTATAAACATATGTGCAGGTTTTCATGTGGACACAAGTTTTTAACACATCTGGGTAAATAACAAGGAGTGCAATGCTGGACTGTATGGTCAATATGGTATTTTTAAAAAGCTTATATAACCACTGTAACAATTAATTTTTTGTTTAATCTTCATCTCTACACTTTTCTAAAGTGTCTTACTGTACAAATGACTGGGTCTTAAACATTGTTTGAACAAATTTTTAGTGGGGACATATAGACTCCCTGTAAGAAATTCCACAACATTCTTCAGGTGAAAAAGGGAACAATTAATTTCTAAATCTGAGTCATGGTACCAATCTTACCACTTAGCTTTAGTGGCCTTTTGAGTAGGCAATTAAACTTTGCCAACAGGCAGCACCTCACAACCAGTATAGAAGAGTTTTTATCCTAACCTTGGTTTCTTGGTCTGTCAATACCCAAAGGAGACTATTTCTAACTATTCTCCTAGAAACTATCCTATCAGGATCAGCATTTCCAAAGTAGTTTAAGAGGACTGTCTACCTACTTTCTATATATTCTAGTTTAATACAAAGGCAATATATTGCTGAATATAACCAATTTCATTCCTTAGAGGTGAAGAAAAATATATAAACTTGACATAACACTTCAAAATACAACTGTCATTAGGCATGAGTCTAAATGTATGAAACATGTATTGAGGAAGGTTAGGCCAATTCAAAACGGTCCAAGGTGGAGATGTCTTGGTGTGACTATTCAGACCTGCTGCCTGGTAAGAAAAATCAGCAGATAAATGGCTATAAATGATGTACCATACGCCTGTTTGCCTGGTAAGTCTATATTTATGCCTGTTGTCCCACTTTACTTATTAATAGCTTTCTCTTTCCATTAAAAGTACTCCAGTTTTGTTGATGAGTTACACAGTCATCCTAATTATAATGAAATTGAACGGTTTCTCTCTTTTCTCTCTGTCTCACCTCCTCATGAGTATCTCTTCCCAGAGGGGTAAAGAGGAAGAGAATCATCAGCTAGAGGATCAGAATAACACTAGATAAAGGGTGATATATGGTTCATAGAAGGTCTAAGGGAGAAATTCCGATGGACAGAAAAATTTATAATAGTAAAGAATCAGACAATATTGAATACTATAAGGAAACAATTTTGTAAAGGTAAGAAGACAGTAATGTTTGGAGTGAAAGAGAACCTGCAACCTAAGATAAGTATCTTGGAAGGCCCTGTGAAAAGGCACAGATAAGGGGATATCTGAAGGCAGTGAGGGAATGAACTATGAGAATATCTACCGGAAAGAAGGGAACATCAAGATAAAGGCTCTTAGATGGTCACATCTGATATATTTGAGGAATAGGAACAAGGCCAGGATAATCAGAGTAGAGTAAGTGAGGGAGCAGTAGCAAACATGACTGGATGTACTTCTGGGGTGAGATCATATAGGCATTTTGGTCTGTAGTTAAGAAGGATTTTGAATTTTACTATATATTGGATCAGAAGCCACAGAAGGGTTAAAAATAAAGTACTGACATTCTCAAAGGATGACACTGGCTAATGGGTGAACAGACTGTTGAAAGAATAGAGACAGAGAGACCAGTAAGAGGTCTACTGCTGTAGTTCAGGCAACAAATTAAATACTTAAAAACTAGTAGTTCTGGAAATTCTAAAAAGTGGCCACATCATAAAAATATCCTGGACATAGAGCCAATAGGATCTGCTGTTAGACTGAATGTGGACCAAAGGAAAAAATAACAGAAAATGATTCCAAGAGTTTCTATCTTCAGCATCTCAGTGAGCGATGGTGAAAGAAGATGATGGGGAGAACAATAAAATTAGACACTTGTTTTTGACATGTTAACTTTCAGATATTTAATCCAAGTGGAGATACTGAACAGGAAGTTAAATATACAAGTCTAGTGTACGAGGATTAGCTCTGGGCTAAAGATACAAATACTGATGTTATTTAAAGGCACAGGACTGGATGAGATCACCTGAAATGTGAGTATAAAAAGACAGAAGCTCAAGGACTGAGCCCTGAGGCACTCTAACATTTAGTGGAAGAAAGAGGAGGAGAATACTGCAAAGGAAAGGGAGTTTGGGAGAATACTGGGAAGGTAGTGTTCAAGAGTCAAAGGCGAAAGGAATTTAAAGGAGGGAACAGTCAATTGTGTAAAAGCTGTTATGGGGGGGCACCTGGGTGGCTCAGTGGGTTAAAGCCTCTGCCTTCGGCTCAGGTCATGGTCTCAGGGTCCTGGGATCGAGCCCCCCACATCGGGCTCTCTGCTCAGCAGGGAACCTGCTTCCTCCTCTCTCTCTGCCTGCCTCTCTGCCTACTTGTGATCTCTGTCAAATAAATAAATAAAATCTTAAAAAAAAAAAAAAAGCTGTTATGGGGTCAAGTAAAACAAAAACTTTGAACCAATCATTGGATTTGACAATCCACTCCAAAAGAGGATTTTCTGGTTGGTTGTTTTAATGAGCGGTATTAGAAGAGGTATATATGCTGATGAGAATGATTCAGTAGAAGGAGAAAGACAGGTAATGCATTGAAGAGAGAATTTCAGAAGTTCTTGAATAGTCGAAGGGACAAAGAAGTGAAGGGTGAGCTGTAGGAATACAGATGGATCATTCATTTTAACAAGGTAGAATAAAGAGTAAGATCATCAACTGAGAATGAGGGCCAGGCAGTGACTACTGGAAATTTAATGTGCAGCTTTGGAGCCAGTGTGTAGGAGGCAGAGTTGCAATTAACCAAGGCTGAATCTTACCAATGAAGTACCAACGAAGGGGCAACAGTTAATGAAAGGCAGCACTCTTAGTCATGGACCAAGGAATCTGAGTGAGGCAAGGAGGGAAGTGAAAGCATGAAAGGAGTGATAGATAATAGAAAATTATGCTGAAGGTCTTCAGAAGACAAATTTTTTAAAAAAATTACTGTAATAGGGGAAGTGAGCTAAAAAGAAAGTAAGTGCTAGTCAGACAGTTTGAAATGCTTACAACTAAGATTTTCTAAGTGTACAGTCAATGGTAATAAGGTTTTAAATGTAACTATTTAAGCAGGTCACCCAAGTGAAAGAAAAGACAAGGTTCCTAGAGCTAAGGATATCAAAGAATTGAGAAAGTCAAGATTTTGGATAGATCACACAAGGATACTGAAAATCACTAAGAATAATTACAGGAGGGGCGCCTGGGTGGCTCAGTGGGTTAAGCCGCTGCCTTTGGCTCGGGTCATGATCTCAGGGTCCTGGGATCGAGCCCCACGTCGGGCTCTCTGCTCAGTGGGGAGCCTG
>NW_019154123.1:29052323-29115563 GCF_002288905.1 Enhydra lutris kenyoni
TTGGAGGGGCGCCTGGGTGGCTCAGTGGGTTAAGCCGCTGCCTTTGGCTCGGGTCATGATCTCAGGGTCCTGGGATCGAGCCCCACGTCGGGCTCTCTGCTCAGTGGGGAGCCTGCTTCCTCCTCTCTCTCTGCCTGCCTCTCTGTCTACTTGTGATCTCTGTCTGTCAAATAAATAAATAAAATCTTTAAAAAAAAAAAAAAGAATAATTACAGGAATAGTGGGCAGAAAAAAGACAGTAAACCAGGTGTTCAAATCATCAGTGAGCAGGAGTGACTGAGAGAGATGCAGATGACTAGAAAAGGAGGGGAAGTGGAAAATATTATCTGATGCCATCTACATTTTTTTAAAAGAGAGAGGAAATACAGTCATCCATAAATATCACTGATAAGCAAGAAAGACAAAATTTACACTTTTTGTGAGGGTATAGTACAAAACAGTATCCTCAGGGAAATGCCAGGTGTCTGAGAGAAAAAAAGGGTGATCCATCACAAAGAGTTTGAGGATAAGGAAATGAATGAGAGTGATCTGGAAGGTTTGGACTTTTTGGGGTGATTAAGGGCAAAAGGATATAGAGTATAAAATTAGTCCTGATGATACACCTAGGAAAGCTTGGTAAAAGATGAACAATCAGTTAACTTAGTTGTCTACTTGTGACTTGTTTAACAATTTGCAAAAGGGAATGTTGGGAGGAGAGGAAAAGTCAGGGAATTGGAGGTCTCACCGAGAAGTGAGGTGCTCTTTAGGCCCACCTCCCCTTAAATTCTACAATTAAAGGTGCTGAGGTTTGGAATTCTTAAAAAAGTACATGGCTGTACTTACAGTTAACTTATTCAGTCAACACAATTTACTGAATGTCTGAATAGACTGCACTATCCTGGGTGGTCTAATTCCTAATTATCTATATTTGAATTTGTTCATGGGCTATCAAAAGTTAAGTAATCTAAAAAGAAAATAATAATATTAGTAATAGCTGCCAGGTACTGTTCTAAGTATGATACATATATTAAATAATAGAATTAACTCATGAGGTTGAGAGTATTATATACATTTTTGGACAACATATCCAATGCACAGCTCTACAGAATTAAATCCTTGATAATCTAGACTGTATCTGTTCAGGACAAACAGTATTCTTTTTATACAAATTAGCCTATATATTTTTCCACACATGGGTATCTGAAAAGCGTTTTCCTGCATTTTAATGCAGGACAGGTTTTTCTTCTAAAAAGAAAACCATTCAATTCTTAAAATTTTATTGTTCTACTTCAATTATGATAAGTCATCATGTCTGTTCCATTCACTCCTAGAAAAGAACTTTATTGTTTTCAGCTCAACCTGGCATGTCAGTTTTTGGGGGAAGGGCGGAATTTATAATGGCTATTTATAACGATCCATGCTAGGGATTTTTAGGTGTTCCAAAACATAGGCACAGCTGCTAAACACACATTCAAAGTAACCTACCACTTCACAGCTGTTCTAATTTTATATGACTACTATACTCATTAATAAACACTGATATCACCAAGAAGGCTAATCAAGTAGCAAAGACTAGAAATACTGGAGTTCTTTAAAACCCTCATGAATTTAAAAATTGGTCCTAGTCTGGAATAGAGGTGAGTATGCTAAATAGGACAGGGCAGATCGGCATTAAGTGATCCTAAATGCAAGAACAGGGGAAATTCTGAGGTAAAGACATGAGGAAGGTTTGACAACATGTAGGCCCTTTTTTTCTGTAATAATTATTCAAAATTAAGAACATAAGTAGTATGAAGCACAAAATAGAAAAACTTACAACAAAGTAAAAAAAATTAGAAACTCCTCTTAATTTAACATTAAAAAACAAACAAACAAACAAACAAACAAACAAAAACAACCCAAGGGCACCTGGCTGCCTCAAATTGGTTAAGTGTCTGCATTCAACTCTGGTCAGGATCCCAGAGTCCTGGGATCAAGCCCCACATAGGGCTTCCTGCTCAGTGAAGAGCCTGCTTCTCTCTCTCTCCCTCCCTCTACTGCTCCCTCTGCTTGTTATTTGTCAAATAAATAAAATCCTAAAAAAAAAAAAAAAAAAAAGGCAATTCATGTGAATTTCTGGGATATAACCAAATGACAAAAACTAGAAATAGTTTGTAAACTGTACAGTTAACATCATTGTGTGGGGATCCAGAGGGATGAGGAAATCAGGTACATGGGGAATTTGTGTGGCCTGAAGTAAACATGAAGAATGGAGGGGAGGAGAAGGGAAACAGAGAAAGAAATGGGGTACTGTGAAGAACTAAAAGCACTGGTGAGGGAAGGAAAGTGGATCCAAGAAAAACAGGTACCCAGGAGGTTTAGGATTAGGTATTATTTTTGGCAGGCCATAAACTAACAAGGTTTTGGTGACTGGAATGGAAAATAATCAATTCCATAAACATTTACTGAGCACCAACTATATGCCAAGCCCTATCCTAGAAGTGGGGGGGTCTTGCAGAAGTTTATAACTACTTAGCTTCCTTAACATTAAAAAAAACATTAATGACTTCACACTAAATTCCAGATATTATAGTAGAAATTGGCAATAATCTGAGTTATGAATGTGATTATTTCTAACACGCAAGTAACTTAAATGAATCCCTAAATAAATTTTCTTTTTATTTACAGAAGGTATTTGGAGGTTATTAAATCAGGGTAATGACTTTCAAATTAATAAAACTGGATTTAATAGCAATTCTCCACACTGCTGAAAGTATCATGCTGCATAGTTACAAGGAATTACATTCAAACTTAAATCTTGTTATCAAATCTTAGAAAAAATATTTCTAACAATAATGAAATAGAAAATCTGGTTATCATTGCTGCTATTTATCAATTACAGAACAAAACACTATCATAGTACTATCTTCACAGAAACATAGTATATGTTTAATAAATTACAAAATTTCATTAATCTACTTGTTTTTAACAATATGCAAATCCTTCTGGTGCTACAAATTAAAAACTGTCTGCCATGGGTCAGTAGATGAAACAGAAAAATGTGGTCTAGCATCAGTCAAGATCCAAATCTGTCTAATGTTCTATCTCAGTCCTATCATATTTTATCTGGTAAAATGAATTCCAGTGAGTTACAACAAAAGACCTGGATATATAAAATATCCCAATCATCAGTTAGAAAAATATACAGAATGGAAAATGGTATAATGGTACTGTAGAGCAGGAGAAATAAAAGCTAAAATCTTAGACCTAATGTTTATACTTCTAAAAATGAAATACAAAGGTAATGAAAGACACGTAAAAAAGAACTATGAAAGAAATAAAAACTAAGTCATTTATCAGTATAACAAATGATCTGAACCAAATGGGAGGAAAATAAAATTTTAAATGGCTTTGTAGGATTAACTGTGAATAGCTTTTACTGAAATTATGACTCTATTTTAGTACAATATAATAAGCAGCTTTTTCTCCAATTCCTAAGTAATTATAATGTAATTCTGTAGTTTCAATAGTTTTATATGTAAACTATTTTGCTTGCCTTTTCATTTCCATGCCCCTAGTAAGATTATGTACCAGTGGTAGTGTGTATGTATACACATACAGTACTGTGTACTTATATAAACCTCATGTAAGTTTTTAAAAGTTTTTAGCACATCTTTTTCTATTAACAAAAGAAAGTATCATTTAATATTAAACTATTATGAATTAACACCAAGTCTTAGTTTTTGCATCCCTTTTTGGTATGTATAATTGCAGTCAAATCAAGTTAGTTAAATTCTTCAGGCAGTGTTCAATCTAAGAGTTAAATCATATCACTGCTTCTGAAGTTTTGATTGAAACTAACATCAGTGCCTATATAAGAACAATTAATGATCCCTCCTAGCCCAGTAATTCCATTTCTCTCACACATGTTAGAAAAATAAATACAATTTCTTACTTAAGAAATTTGACAATATTTTAAAATCAAAACTATTGAACGATTAATTCTGGTAACCAAAAGCAAGAAAGAAGCTGTTGACAGTTTATTGTGCTGCTTCTAATTATTAAAAAAAAGATGGTTTTAAAGAAATTTATTTTAAAAAGCACTAGAATATGTGTATAAATTTTATTAAGTATTATTGATGTGAAAGGACAAAAGCAATCTCCCCTTGTTTTTAAATTAGACTATTTCTTATCCCTTCATTTTCACTAAAGTTTAATATCTACAGAAAATATTTTAAAATATAGTCCCCCAACCTCCTTTAATGACAAATAAATATTTCACTTAAGTTACTATTAATTTTTATTTCCCCGTTATTTTTAAATCAAAAAGATTTGGTTTTATGTGATCTTTTTTTTTTAATTTGGGAGATTTTTAGTGTTGCTCATCTCTTTAAACTGTCAACTGACTATCTGAAAAAAATATTCCTATAATTGTGTAGTTACACAAGCTTAATGCTTTTAAATTAACCCTAGATAATATATATTTATAGAAATGAAAAGATTAAATTCCTTGAATAAACCATAATTATAACTTCCTAAGATATAAGTATATAGCAACAGTAAACTGTATTCAATTTATTCTCAAAACACTAGAAAATAAAAATCTTTCTGTATCTTCACCATAACAATCTTCCTAAGGTTATCTAATGACATACAGAAGCTCAAGTGGTTTTCTTTCTTTCTTTTTTTTTTTTTTTTTGGTTAGACATTGTACTTTATAGCATTTAACAGCCTAAAAATAAGGAGACAAGCATTATTAATTTACACTGTAATTTATGTATCAATGATTTGTATTTTTAGAGAAGTCCCTCAACAGAATCAGAGCCTGTATTGTTTGGTATTACATAAGAGCAAAAGAGAAAATATTTTTTGTTTCCCCTTCCATGCTAAAGACCTACACAGATGGACTGAAAACATGTATTTCTGCACATTCAAGGTTTCAGTACATAAGACTATATTTTAAATAATAAGAAATCTATATTAATACAACTGCAAAGCAAACATAAAGCAAGAATATATTGAAAATAATTTCAACAAGTGGTATGTTACCTGGGTGGAGCTGGTGGCTACTGAGATGCAGTCAATAAAGCTGTGTCTTCGAGTGAAAAATGCAACTATCTGCTGCCAGCGTGAAGGTTCTGGCTCAGCCTGCAGTTCATCTGATGAACCCTTTTTTGCCCAATGTTTCTGCTTTGGGCCTACTGAGCCATGGCTAGAGCTAGTATTGCCTCCTCGACTGGCGCGAGAGTATAGAAGTGTGTTGTTCCCGAAAATGTAATTCATCTCTGCAGCCCTGCAGGTGGTTGCCAAGCAGTCTTACTTCTCTACCAGCTGCTGAGTGGTGAATGATCGGTAAAAACTGCAGCTAGAATTACAGCAGCATCACTTGTAGATCAGGGAAAATAAAAATCTTGAGAAATGATGCTCATTTTCTCTGTAATTTCTTCCCATGAAAGAGCTTGTATCTTCCCTCTGTACCTGTTAGTTGTAGGATGGCTGAGTTTATATTTGCAGACAAAAAAGACGGCATAAGGTTGATGGCTTTCTCATGATTATTTTTTCACCAGCGTCTGCAGGAACCAAAAGCTGTTCTTTTGTTAGCTGATAACTAGACGAATGAAATCCAGGAAGTGAGGTCGATTAGCAGGTAAAGAAGGATGTTATAAACACTGGACTACCAAGACCCTTTGGGGATGCCTGATTTAATGCACAGGGTGGAGAAACCCTGGATTACGAAGTTTCAATCTCAGTCTGTAGTAAAATCCAGTGTCATCTTCACTGCTTAAATAATTTGAACTGAATTCAAATATACAAGAAGATTTTCTTGCCAATAGTTCTGATTGTTTAATTTTACTGAAGGAGCCTTTGTCATTCACATACAAATTTCCACATCAGGAAGGAGCACACATTAATTAGGCTCTAAGTTTTTTAAGGGTACTATTTACATTCAACTCTGAGGATCTAATGCTAGAGGAAAATCCACTTGTAATATGGCATGATCATTTTATGTAATATATTGGTTCTTAATGCTTTGATAATTGAGTCTGGAGCCAAAAACAGATTAATCAGTGAAATAAGTAAGTATTTGACTTCTGAACTTTTGTGATTAAAAAAAACTTAAATTATTACCATCATCTCTCTCGTATATTATAAACACTTAGATTAATAAGTTATAAATTTTTAAAAATGCCAAAGAATTCAATTTTTTGTTTTAAAACCAACAAAGCATGTTTTATCCAACACTACATAAATAATACTCTGGGGTTCAACTAAATAATATTGTTTGATTGCTAGACAGACATTTTCTAACATTTAATATCTAGGTCTGGGTTTTTCAACATAGTAGTCTACCTCAGAATCACCTAGGATGTTGGTTAAAAATGCAGACTGGGGGACACCTGGGTGGCTCAGTTGGTTGGACGACTGCTTTCGGCGCAGGTCATGATCCCGGAGTCCTGGGATCGAGTCCCGCATCAGGCTCCCAGCTCCACGGGGAGTCTGCTTCTCCCTCTGACCTTCTCCTCGCTCATGCTCTCTCTCACTGCCTCTCTTTCAAATAAATAAATAAAATCTTTAAAAAAAAAAAATGCAGACTGGTATCCCCTCTCCTCACCAGAATTTTTTAGAGTAAGAGGGATCTTGAAATTTTCATTTTTAAAAAAGACCCTTAAGTGACTCGAGCAACCTCAAGTTTAAGAACCATAGATTCGTAACTCTGCCCTGCTAATATTGCTACATTATTATATAATATATGGTCATTTTAAAACAATATATGAATAAAAATGCCATTTGATAATTTACTAATGGTTGAGTAATTTAGTTTTTAAGTTGATACAAGCACATCATAAATCCCAACCTCAGCCATATACTTTTTCAGATGTGGACTGACAAAAAATCTTGCTTACTATGTGCTTACTGCACCAACTAAATGCAATCTCTTGAAAAGTAGAAACTGTGACCTCCAGATTCATTGAAAATCCTGATTCAGCAAGCAAAGATGCTAATACTCTCTCTCTGATTCCATCCCTAAGATACAGACACATGCCCAAAAGAGGTGAGTCATGTGGGACTCTCGAAAGCTAAGATGCTTTGTGACAGAGATTATAACACAAAGTTTGGTGCTTCTTCCCAAGGACTCTGCAGATAGTAGTTGGCAATTTTGTGACCCTAGACAGACTGTCCTGTCCATTTGGGGGTAAAGCAATAGAGGAAAACACTAAGGGTACACAGAGAACTAAGAATCCTCTGAAGGAAAAAAAAATTAAACCTCTGTAAAAAAAAAAAAAAAAACCACACACAGTAATATGGACCACATATTTAATAAACTGACTAGTGTGGTTTATGTAATTGGTTTGGCCCCAAAAGATGTGCCTTAATGATCCATGTCTGATGAAAATCCAAAATGGGGGAACCCTAGAACTGATAAAGGTTCTGTTATTCTGGATTGGTATGGATGAGGATATTGTACACAAATGCTGAATGCAAATTTCCTACTCACACTGCAAACAATAACAACACAGACCATGAATACTAAGCCATTTGTGTACACAAATTTCTTATCCCAGGGAGCCAAAGAGCTCAAAAACAATCTAACACTGATATCCTGTGTACCCCCTAAGTACTGGCAAAAGTACTTTTTGAGGCACAGATTTTGTAATCAAATCCAATGACATTAAAAAGCAGCTCTGAGTTTTGAGAAAGGCTTCTTTATGAAAATAACCCATTACCTGTACTACAAAAATCTAGGATCATCTCATCCATTGCCCAGTAGTCAATGGATGCATACAAAACCATATGTGTACTAAACCATAAATGGTTTCATATGATTTGACTGGGAGATCAAAGGTGACCAATTCCTCACTGATACCTGCTTTAGAACAGCCCTACTCATATAGTGGAGCCAAAAAAAAATAAACTCTATTCCATTAAAACAAAATTTAAGCTCATTATGGAACCTGGAAAGTCTATTTAAAATAATGAATTAAAAAAATACACAATGTCGAAATCACTGAATAACTATTAACATTTTAATGATTTAAATATTTTTTCTGTGCAGTTTACGAATTTGTAACTGTGAGAAATTTATTTTGTAATATTAAATGAAAGGACCATTCAAAAATATACATAGAATAGGTAGGCCCCCAATTATTTGTTTACCAATCAAACTCACAAAAAAACCTATTCAAGTCTTCAGGTATAGTAACAAAAGCAAGGATTAAATAATCTCAGTGAAAAACTTAAAAGGTTGAGAAGAAAAACAATATTAAAATTCTAAAATACTAAAAAAAAAATCACTAACTACAAAGCTATTATACTGTAAATGCAGCGTAATAGGCATTTTCCTTATACTTTTATCTTTATGATGTGGCTTATTAAATTTCAAAATGTGAAACTCTACTAAGATAAGACTTAAAAAATTATTTTTCTCCTCAATTTATTTAAACAAAACAAAAAACACACAGTTCACTTTTCTCACTACCCTGCCTCTTATAACCACCAATATTTTTGTTCAGGTTATAAAAGAGATCATTGGTTATTTATCTTTCTCTGACTTATTTCACTTGGCATAATGTCCTCAAGGTCCATCCATGTTGTCCCAAATGGCAAAATTTCATTCTCTTTTACCACATATATCATATTTTCTTCTTTCCTTGATGGATTCTTAGATTATTTCCATATCTTGCCTACTATAAATAATATTATAATGAATAAGAGGGTGCATATATATCTTTTTGAATTAGTGTTTTCATTTTCTTCAAATTAATACACACAGAAGTAGATCTTCTGGTCATATGGTAGCTTTATTTTTAATTTTCTGAGGAACCACCCATACTGTTTTCCACAATAGTTTCAACAATTTGTACATTCCCACCGACAATGCATGAGGGTTTCCTTTACTGCACCTACTTGCCACACTTATTATTTCTTATCTTTTTGTTAAGAGTCATTCTAACAGGTGTGGGGTAGTGTCTTGTGGTTTTGATTTGCATTTCCCTGATGACTGATGATGCTGAGCATCTATGTTTTAATGTACCTGTCAGCCACTTGTATGTTGTCTTTGGAAAAATGTCTCCTCAGATCTTTAGACATTTTAAAATCAGTTGTTTGGTTTTTTTGTTATTGAGTTGAATCAGTTCTTTATGTATATTAGCCCCTTATCAGATTTGTGATTCATCATTATTTTCTCCCATTCAGTAGTATGCTTTTTCATCTTGTTGGCATAGCTTCCTCTGCTGTGCAGAAGCTTTTTAGTTTGATGTAGTCCCATTAGTTTGTTTTTGCTTTTGCTACTTTTGCTTTTGGTGTCAGATTCCAAAAATCATCAGCAAGACCTGTGTCAAGGCGATTACTACCTATGTTTTCTTCTAGGAGTTTTCTCCTACGACAAAGCTGAGAAGACTGAAGACACAGATTGGTTATTTGCTTAGAAAAACTCTGCTCATTTATACACACAAATCCTTTCTGTAAGAGCACCATCTTGTGGTCAAATTGTATGCAGACTATAAGATTACCTTAATACACCAGGGCCATCCAAAAAAGATAAAATTCAACATTTTAATATATTCCAGAGATGTGAAAACAAAATTGATTTCAAAAGTACCCACTTAAAATAGGTAAGACTCTATTCAATAGATATATATTTGCTTATGTCTATTTTTCTGCTACCCGCATTTCTCACAATATTTGAAAAACTACCAACTACTGCTAGTGATCTCATTAACAGTGATCTGCTAGTATTCTTAATACTACTGGATGAAATGTACCCAGGCTAGGTGATATACATATTTAAAATAATTATCTGCTCACATACTCTGTTCTATCTTCGATTTCAAGTCCTGCTTAACTATATTTACTTTGCACAATTTGGTTTGAGCATAATTTTCCTTGCCACTGAAAACAAAAGCCAAATATGAGTTCTTTAATTTCTTCAATCATCAACACAACGTCCCATACTAAGCAGTGCACCTACTGTCCTCCTTATCAATTCATCCTGATTTAATCTATTTTGAAATAGGCTGGAGTTTTATTTGTTCAATTTACTGTTCTGACCATTTTTCCTAATTCCCAGCTCATTTTCAGTTTTAGGAATCTTGACACTGTTCTTATTATGATACATTATTATATTCATAACTGTTTAAAAGCTAAACTTTCTTTGAGGATTTCTTATATACCACGAAAATTTACCCACTGTGTCCTTTTCTTCCACAGAATTCCTCACCATTATATTGCCAATTTCTTCCCTGAAACTGCCCAGCACTGGCAAAGAAGTTTCCTTTTCAGAGTCTTAAATGATAATTATATTTAGGCTAAAATAAGGCTGAATAAAGTAACTTTCAATCACTATCTTATTTCATTCATTTTTTTCAGTAATGAGAATCAGCACCAGTACCGCAAGAACCTGTTAAGATTATTTCATAGCCCATTTCATGGTGGCAAACCCTTCATCGGGCCACTCATCAGCTCAGGATTGAGGCCCCCATTTGCTAACAAGTTCCCAAAGCTACAGTATAATGAACTTTCCTGAATTTTTATAGTTTCCTCTGATTATCACCCTGCTACTTTACTTATTTTCCCCAGTAACTGCCTTTCCTCTGAACTGGCATCTTATCCACACCTTCAACACCTTGTCCTAATGTTCATTTTCTTTTTTTAGAATAGTCCAAAAATTTAATTTTTCTCTTTATTTTTGCATGTTACATACTATGTTATATCTCTCCATAAAAATATTAATCACTGAAATCTAACAAAGTTACTAGCATAGAGGTTTAATAAATGTTTGTTAAAGGTATGTATTATTTGATAAACAAAACTAATATTCTGGCAGGTGATTTTTTTCCCCTGAAATCTTATAATCAACTTTATTCAAAAGTTTTCAAAAATTTAAACCTGACAATAGTCACTGCAAAAGTTCACATCTGCCGGGGTGCCTGGGTGGCTCAGTGGGTTTAAAGCCTCTGCCTTTGGCTCGGGTCATGATCCCTGGGTCCTGGGATCGAGCCCCACATCAGGCTCTCTGCTCAGCAGCGGGCCTGCTTCCTCCTCTCTCTCTGCCTGCCTCTCTGCCTACTTGTGATCTCTGTCTGTCAAATAAATAAATAAAATCTTAAAAAAAAAAAAGTTCACATCTGCCAGATACTCATATTGGTTATAGGTGCATTCAATCTTATACTGAGTTAAGCAATGCCCATGGTCAACCATAAGGGCTTTACGTGTACTATAATCTTCACCACAACCTTCCTCATTGTGATTTCACAAATATGCTTGTCTTTCTAAAGCTTACTTTCTAGCAGAAAAACAGACAATAAGTACACAAGTAAGTGAACCTATAATCTAGTTTGACCTTGAGCACTGAATCCAAGGGCCAGCAACTATCAACCTTCTCCTGAAATGAAATTAGTTAAGACTCTCATTTTTATTTTAAGTTGTCAATTTGCTAAAATATTTATCAGTTTATTTATATTCAACTTTTGAAAAGGGGGTGGGACCCTCACTGCCCATACCCCTGTCAGAATCTGCATACACATGGAAGTAACTACCAAAACAACCTACCAAGAGTGAGGAGCTGAGAGTGTGCAAATTGACTTTGCATAGTTTGTAACCATCATTATGACCAGAAATTCAAAACATCAGAAACAAAGAATTATGCTTACCTGGGAGAATTTCATGACTCAAGTATTAGTTTATATTAATTCAGTCAAGAGAAAACAGGCATAAACAAGAACAGCATATCCAGCAGGACAGAGTGCTTAGAATTCAAGTGTTCTAAAGTTCTATGTTATTCAGAATGAAGACAAAAGAGATTTACTGACTTTAGTTTTGTAAGTTAAAAAGGCATATTAAAATTTCTAGGATAACCATTAAAGGAAGAGAAACACATAACTTCCAAGCAAATAAGATGGGAGATAAGACATGAGAAAATATAATCTAAATTAAGATATGAAAGGAATAAATGTCTCCTGTTGAGCTAGAGGAGCTGAAGGAACTACATTTTAGAAAGGCTCTATTTCTGCTGTTTTTCTGCTACGGCCCATTTACTCATCTTCTACTTTGTATCTGAGTAAAAATCAAAGAAGCTATGTTCCCACTCCAAGGAAGAAGCAAGAAAGTTTTAATTATTCTCTGAGGTTTGTCGCAGGCCCCCAAATATCTGATAACATCTAAGAAGAGTCATCCTAAATACGTTCCAGGAGGTTAGCTTTGAAAAACTGCAGCTGACTCTGGCATCAATACCTTCTACTTTCAATGATTTCTAAAATAACATCCATTATTCACCTGTTATTCGCCTCTGATGAGCCCCTACCCTGGATTCCTGAAGGACCACTTATCCTGGACCCCTTTCAAATACAAAGGCTGAGCCCCAAGTGCAGAGACTCATTCTCCTTTCCTTCCTGAGTCTTCCAGATACTCCAGATGCTATCCTCTACCTGTCACTTGGGCTATTCATCCAACTCTGCCTTCACTTTCTCCAGCTTGTGTTTGATTTCTACCCTGCATGAAGCCAAGCACTCTCTTGGCTGGTCCTGAAGGACCCCCACTTCTGGGTTCTCAGACCAAAAGTGCCTGTATCACTATGTTTAAAAATTAAGAAACATACTCATGGGGCAAATGAAATCACAAGGGAAATAAAAGAAAATGTTACAATGATTTAAAAAAATTACATTTTAAAACTTGCTGATACAAGTGATATTTAAAGGAAAGTTTACAAACTCCACTACTACTAGAAAAGGCAGAAACTGTTATAATATGTAACTAAAGAAACAAAAAAAAAAAAAAAAAGTAAAACCACCAAACCCAAATAGAATAAACTCAAAGCAGAAGAGAAAAAACACTGTTAAGAGGAGAAGGGGGATAAGATAAAAGAACGGTCTCTGTCACTAATAGCCACCAATTTCTTCCTCTCTGTATCTCTCACTTAGCCTTCCAGGGAAGGTCAGCTTGCTTCTACCAAACACAACCTTAGTTAATATGTAGGTTATCCACACATTATATTTATAGATTTATATGGAACGCATATATTATGTGGGTAAACGTGTGTGTGAAAACAGGGAGGGTGAGGATGATAGCACATGGGGGGGGGGGACACAAGATTTTTTTAAAAAGAGATGAATCTCTGAAAAGACCATCTTCTGGCAAGAATGGTCAAGGGGAAGAAAACAAAACAAAGCACAAATAAACATTATGAGGAATGAAAAGGGGGCCATACCTAAATATGTTATAGACAAAACCCCCAACATATTAATAACAGTATTTTGAAATAAATATAAAATGGACAAATTCCTAGAAAAAATAACCTACCAAAACTATTAACAGAAAAATCTAAATGGTATAACCATTAAAAATCTTAACTAGAAATACTAAATCATCCTTCAAAGAGAATTATAAAACAAAGGTTACAGTTTACTAGGAAAAAATAATCCTTATTCACAATGCATACAACCAACA
The DNA here is from genome assembly GCF_002288905.1 of Enhydra lutris kenyoni. Lineage (NCBI taxonomy): Eukaryota > Metazoa > Chordata > Mammalia > Carnivora > Mustelidae > Enhydra > Enhydra lutris. The sequence goes on from NW_019154123.1 coordinate 29,065,725, forward strand.
AAAGATTAGTATCCAGAATATATAAAGAACTTGTAGGGACACTTGAGGGTTCAGCTGGTTAAGCGGCCAACTCTTCATTTCAGCTCAGGTCATGATCTCAGAGCCCTGGGATCAATCCCCACCTCGGGTTCCATACTCAGAGCAGAGTTTGCTTGAGGATTCTCTTCCCTTTCCCTCTGCCCCTCCCTCTACTCGCTTGCTTACTCTAAATATATAAATGTTTAAGATCAGTAAAAAGGACACCAAAGACAAAAAGGAACAAAAATCTTGAGAGGTTTATCATAGAATAGAAAACCTGGATGAGTAATAAATATATTCAACCACATTATCAAACAGGGAAATGCACATTAAAATCACAATAAGATACTATTTCAAGTCCCAAACAATGGCAGAAATAAGAATACCAGGTACTGATAAAAATACAGATCAGTTAAAACTCTTTTTATTGCTGCTGAAAATGTAAATTATTTAACTACTTGGAAAATAATCTAGTGTTACTCACAAAGATATGTATACATAACCTATGTTTTAAATAGCACTTTTTATATTTGTAATATTCTGAAAATAACTCAATATCCATCAAAAGTAAGATAAATTATAGTGTATTAATGAAAGAAAAAACTCCAGAGCAGTGAAAACAATCTCAAGAATACAATGTTGAGCAAAAAAGTCAAGCTGACATTATATGCACTATAATTCATTTATATAAAATGTAAAATCAGCAAAATAAACAACACACTGATTGGAGATCTAAATGTGTGCTAGAGCTTTAGAAGAAACCAGGACTGTGGTTATTTCTGAAGGGAGTTAATGTTAGTATTAATGCTCTTTTTCTGTACCTACTAATATTTAAAACACACTTTAAACACTTCAATGTGTAGTATTTGAAATATAATAGTTATTTCCTTTGTGGGAATTTTTAGGCTTAATGATAGTATCACTGAATAAAATTCATTTATAAAATATATCCTTAAAAATATGTTTAGAATGCTAATAAATATTATGCAATTCCCTATAACTAAGAAACCATAAACAAGGGATGAAAATTCTACATGAACGAAAAGTTCTCTGAGCATGAGCTATATGAGTAACAAAAGTAATATATAATTCATAGCAACAAAATAAAGTTTTCATCCTACCTTTATTGGTGAAATGTGAGAATGGGAAACAAATCCATGGACATTCTCAATTTCTGACAGGTTCTTCTCTGAGACATGAACTAGTTCCGGACCTATCACCTCATTAGTGATTTGTGGGGAAATGTGCTCTTGAGGAGGTGTGTCTTCATCCTGATACCGGTATTTCTGTAAAGAAAATTCAAATATATGAAAAAGTCCTAAAAAGCAAAGTGAGTTCAATTCAAATCATGGTTTCATAACTAGCCAAATAATCAATAATATTGAACTATCTGGAAAGCGTATTGTATAGTTTAATGCATAAAGTCTGAGAAAATAGGCCTCCATTTTAATCATACCAGTTTTTAATAAAATATCTGATTATTAAAACTATTTCAGGGGTGCCTGGGTAGCTCAGTCAGTTAAAGCCTCTGCCTTTGGCTCAGGTTGTGATCCCAGGGTTCTGGGATTGAGTCCCGTGTCGGGCTCTCTGCTCAGCGGGGAGTCTGCTTCCCCCCACTTGCCTGCCTCTCTGCCTACCTGTGATCTCTGTCTGTCAAATAAATAAATAAATAATCTTAAAAAAAAAAAAAACAACACTATTTCAGATTATGGGAAGATGGTTGAGTGGGAAGCACAAAAAATTTGTCTTTCCACTTAAGACAATTACACAGAAATGATCTGTCTGATGTAACTATTCTGGAACTCTGGAGTCTGTGAAGGCTTGCAATTTTCCAGGGGGTTAACTGGGATGGTAAACTGTGATTAATTTAGGTCAGCTTCACCACAGTACTGGAAGTTGCACCTAGAGCAATTAGGCAAGAAAAAGAAATGAAAAACATTCAGATTGGAAAGGAAGGAGTAAAATGATCTCTGTTTATAGATGATATAATATTGTATGTAGAAAACCTTAAAGACTCAGCAAGAAGCTGTCAGAACTAATGAATTCAGCAAAGTAGCTGGATACAAAGTCAACACACAAAAATCAGTTACATTTCTATACACAATCAAGAAAGAAAATTACAAGAACAGTTCTATTTACAACAGCATCAAAAAGAATAAAATATTTGGGGATAAACAAGGTGAAATACTTGTACAGTGAAAACTATTTAAAACACTGCTGAAAGAAATTAAAGATGACAGAAAAAAATGGAAGCACATTCTGTGTTTATGGATTGGAAGACTAAATATCGTTAAGATGTCAATACCACCCAAAGCAATTTACAATCCCCGTCAAAATACTAATGAGAATTCTTGCAGAAAGAGAAAAAAACCCATCCTAAAATTCATGTGGAATCTCGAGAAATCTGAATTGCCAAAATAATCATGAAAACGAACAAAGCTGGAAGACTCACACTTCCTCATTTAAAAACTTACTACAAAGCTAAAGTATTCAAACAAGTTTGTACTGGCATAAAGACAAACGTATTGACCAATGGAACAGAATAAAAGTCCAGAAATAAACCTTCACATAAATGGTCAAATTATTTTCAACAAGGGCTCTAAGCCTACTCAACAGGAAAAAGGCAATCTTTTCAACAAGTGGTGCTGGGAAAAGTGGATATCTACGTGCAAAAAAATGAAGCTGAATCCTTACCTAATTTTTACCACAGGTAAAATTCAAAATGCATCAAGGACCTAAATGGAAGACTAAAACGATAAAACTCTTAAAAGAAAACACAGCACACAAAAGCTTCATGACACTGCATTTGGCCATGATTTCTTGGATAGGACACCAAAGGCACAGGTAACAAAAGAAAAAAAAACAGACAAACTGGACTTTATAAAAATTTTTAAAATTTTGTGCATCGAAAGACCCTATCCAAAGAGTAAAAGGCAACCCAAGGAATGAGAACGTTTTGCAAATCATATGTCTAATAAAGGATTAATATCCAAAATATATAGAAAACTCCTAACTAAAAGTCAACAATAAAACCAAACAACTCAAACACGGGCACAGAACTTGGAAAGAGATTCCCCCAAAGAAGACAAACGAATGGCCACTAAGCACATGAAATGATGCTCAACATCACTAATTGTTACAGAAATGCAAGTCAAAACTATAATGAGATACCACCTCACACGCATTAGGATGATTCCTACTGAAAAAAGAGAAAAGTTCCAAAAGAAACTGGAACACTTGTGCATTACTGGGAATGTAAAATGGTACAGCCACTGTAGAAAGTAGTATGGTGGTTCCTCAAAAAAGTAAAAATAGAATTACCATATGAATCCAGCAATTCCACTTCTGGGTATATGCCCAAAAGAACTGAAAGCAGGGTCCTGAAGAGATTATTTGTACACCCATGTTCATAGCAGTACTATTCACAATAGCTAAAACATGTAAGAAACCCAAGTGTCCATCAATGGAGAATGAATAAGCAAAATGTGGTATATACATACAATGGAATATTTTTAGCTTTAAGAAAAAAAAGTTGGGCAGTATGTTACATGTGGATGAACCTTGTGAACATTATGCTAAGTGAAATAAGCTAATCACAAAAAGACAAATACTGTGTAATTCCACGTACACGAGGTACCTAAAATACAGCTTTATCCTTGGAACAACAGGAGTCAGGAACACCAACCCCTATCAAAAATCCGTGTATAACCTTGACTGCCCAAAAGCTTAACTACTAATAGCTTACACTGGGAAGCCTTACCAATAACATAAACAATTAACACATATTTTGTATGTTATATATATTATAGACCATATTCTTACAATAAAGCTAGGAAAAAGCTGAGAAAATCATAATTATAATTTTATAATCAAGAAAAAACAGACTAGTATCTATATATATTTTACATTTATAAATATTTCTTTCTTAATGTTTTTAATATTTCTAGGCTATGCAGTTCATCTGCGAGTTTTTTCAAACTGTTGCAAATCTCTAAAAGATTTTCCAATATATTTATTGAAAAAAGTCTGCAGATCAGTGGACCTGCACAGTTCAAAAGCATGTTGTTCAAGGCTCAACTGTAGTCAAAATCATAAAGACCTAAAGTTAAAATGGTTGCTGCCACGGGCTGTGGGGAGGGGAGAACTGTGACACTTAACAGACATCAAGTTTCACTTTCACGTGATGAAAAGAGTTATGGGGATGGATGGTGCTAATGCCTGCACTATCATGTGAATGTATATTAATACTACTGAACTATAAACTTAAAAATAGTTAAATGGTAAACTTTTTGTTATGTGTACTTTATCATAAAAAAAAAGACTAAGTTTAAGAAATAATTCAGAGCTAGAAAGGTGAAAAAGAAATCTGAATACAGATTTGCTCATTTCTTACCCAATGTCAGCTGAATGCTGTTATCTCTAACTACACAGTTGTTTAAGTGAAGTCAAAATGAAAAGCCAAAGTTGTTTGACTAAATTAGTTTGGTTTTCTTATTCAGTTAACGGATATAAAAGTGAAAAAAGCCTTTTCAAATCCTAACTGAAAGTTAGTCTATTAGAGAACAGTATTTTTTTTAACTATAAGAGAATTTTTGTCTCTTTCTCTCGCTCTCTCACACTTAACTCTATGCAATCTACTTTTAGAGGAACATCATTTTAAGAAAACCAAATCTACCTTACCCCATACACAAAAGTAAAGGAAATCATAATTATAGGAACTGGTAGAAAATAAAAGTACATGTTTTTTCAACTCAAGCTGAGAATGTGTATACATACACACAAAACCAAAACAAACTAAAATATTCTCCCCCTTCCCCAAGAAAAATACTCATAAAGACACAAGTCACGATAGAAACAAATTTTGTAACAAAATTATTAGCCACTATTAGCAGCTCTTATAAATCATTAAAAAAAACATAGCAAACATCATAATGGGATAGTCACAGAAGGCATACAAATGGATCAGTAGTAAACTTCTAGAAAAAACATGCTCAACTTCCTTAGTTTGTAAAAATTACAATGTTAGCATTCAGAGAAATGGGCATAAATCATCATATTCTTGGTAGGGGTCTTTTTCTGGTGGGCAGATTGCAATGTTTCACAAGTCCTGAAAATGTTTCTATTCCTTAACCCAATAATTCCACTTCTAGAAACTAATCTTACACATAGCATCAGTAAAGAGCATAAATATTTGTTGTATACAAATATGTACATTGTAAAATATATTAAAAATCCCTTTAACTCTGAATTTCAGTGCTGCAAGTTAATACACAACCTCAGCATCACTTTTTAAATAACATCCTTCTGTGAAATGGTAAATTACATGGAAAACAATCAAGCTCATATCACTATTAGCTAGTTCATTTAACATGATATATGAAATATTTTTATGCGTTAACCTCAGATTACTTTCAAAACCAATAGAAAGAATTCTCTACTTTATCCTGAGTATGGCTGAAGGTACAAAAACACAAAATTTAACACAGTTTAAATACTCAATTGAGCAGAAGAAAAATCTACATACACTTACACTTTAATAGTAGATAGGATTATAAGGAAAGAAACTCAATTATCATTTTTTTTTCTTTCCTTCTCTCCAGGCTCCCCCCATAGCCATCTTTTCAAACTTTACAGCTACTTCACAACTTAGTATGTACTTTGACGAGAGTACATGCAGGAAGATATTCACTAAAATTTGTAGTGAAGAAAAACTGGAAACAAGCTTCCTATCAATACAAAAAAAAAAAAAAAAAAGCTAACAAAATTATGGTACATTCTACAAAAGTTATAGACATTTAGGGTAAAAATCTACTTCTTTTTATAGGAAAACCTGAAAACATAGATTGCTGAATGAAGAAAGCATGTTTTGAAGCTAACAGTTTGAACATTTGATTTTTTAGACTTTATTTATTTGAGAGAGAGGGAGAATGGGGGGTGGGCAGAAGGGGAGGAAGGAGAAGACTACCCACTGAGCAGGGAGCAGTCATGTTACATGGAGCTAGATTTCAGGACCTTGAGATCATGACCTGAGTCAAAGGCAGCTGCTTAACTGGGCAACCCAGATGCCCCAGTTTGAACATTTTAAACCAAATCAATAGTATACTTATGTATATGTATAATATGTAAATGCATATGCAATATATGCATACACGTATATATACATATCTTCATGTCTATGTGTATGTGTGTACATCTCTCTCCATATCCATGAATGTACACAAGTAATGTGAGAGAATCTAACAGAATTTAAAACAACAAAAAAAATGGTTCATACTGAAAAGGAAAGAAATCACTAAAAAATCTGTCTTTTAAATATCTTTTTAAATAGATGTTACCCCGTGTAATTACTGAAAAACTCAAGGCATCTGACCTGGCCTTTCCCAGTAAAAATCACTCTGTATTCATGGAACAATTCAATGCAGCCCTTTTGCTTCTGTATTTTCTGCAAAGTGGCAGCTGAATGCAATAACTTGACCAGTCTCATGTTTAATCCTTTTGGCAAGACTATAGATAGTACTGTGTCCTTTTATCAAGAATTATATAAGGTCTGGTTATCGCTTCCTGCAATGTTAGGAGCTCTTGATATTCAATGCCTTAATCAGTTCACTCACTGCGAGCTGCAAAATGGTGACAGTCTAATTCTATGATTTCATTTTCATTTATTAAACAGTATATACATAAATATTTCTCTTCACCTACTATCTGGTTATCCACTGATATGGTTCACACATGAATAACAGGAGAAATACTTAAATTGTTACTTTACCAGTTTTCAAGACAGATTTAAAAAAAAAAATGGTTCCTTATCATCCTCTTAAAGCAATTAGGAGGGTTTTAGATACCATGCACCTGATCAAAATGTCATCTGGCTTTTTTTTTTTTTTTTTCCAGCAACCCACAAGCTTATCCTGATACTCATATGGAGATGCAAGAGTCCCAGCAGAGTCAAAACAATCTTTAAACAGAAGAGCAAAGTTGGGGCACCCAGATGGCTCAGTCGGTTAAGCAGCTGCCTTAGGCTCAGGTCTGATGATCCAGCCCCACAACCGGCTCCCTGCTCAGCGGAGAGCCTGCTTCTCACTCTCCCTCTGTCTGCTGCTCTATTTGTGCTTTCTCTGTATCTCTCTGTCAAATAAATAAATAAAAATCTTTTTTTTTTTTTTTTTTTTAAAGATTTTATTTATTTATTTGTTAGAGAGAGAGAGAGCGAGCATGAGCACAGGCAGAGTGGTAGGCAGAGGCAGAGTGAGAAGCAGGCTCCCCGCTGAGCAAGGAGCCCGATGTGGGACTCGATCCCAGGACGCTGGGATCATGACCTGAGCCGAAGGCAGCTGCTCAACCAACTGAGCCACCCAGGCGTCCCTAAATAAATAAAAATCTTAAAGGAAAAAAAAAGAAGAGCAGAGTAGAGGACCCACACTTCCCAATTTCAAAACATTCTACAAAGTTGTGTTTTTTAAAGATTATTTATTATTTGAGGGAGGGAGAGAGAGAGAGATCACACACGTATGCGCCTGAGTGTGAACACAGTGCACTAGTGGCATGCGGGGCAAAGGGAGAAACAGATTCCCTGTTGCACAGGAAACCTGATGTGGGTCTTGATCCCAGGACTCTGGGATCATGACCTGAGCTGAAGGCAGACGCTTAACCAACTGAACCACCCAGGTGCACCTACAAAGCTGTATCAATCAAGACTGTGATACTGGTGTAAAGACAGACGTGTATCAATGGAACAGAATTAAGAGTCCAGAAATGCATCATTGCATTTATGGTCAACTGATGTTCAACGAGGTGCCAAGAGAATTTAATGGGGGAAAGAAGAGTCTTTTCAACAAATGATGCTGAGACAACTGGATGCAAAGTAATTAAATCAGACCTCTTTCTAACACTATGTATAAAAATTAATTCAAAATGGATCAAGATCTAAATATAAGAGCTAAAACATAAAACTCTTAGAAGTAAACATAAATATACATCTTTACAACCTTGGATTTAGAAGTGGTTTCCTAGGTACAACAACTAAAGCATAAGCAGATAAATTTGACTTGATATAAATGAAAAACTTTTGTTCATCAAAGGGCATTATCAAGAAAGTGAAAAGATAACCCTCAGAATGGGAGAGAATATTTGCAGATCATATATTTGTTAATAGTATCTAGAAAATATAAGGTGTCTGGTTAAGTCTCCTGAACACATAATGAATTCTTACAACTCAACAATAAAAAATCGAATTGTAAAATGGACAAAGAATTTAAAGAGACTTTTTTTTTTCAAAGAAAATACAAAAATGGACAATAAACACATGAAAAGATGTTCAACATCACTAGTTATCACAGAAATGCAAATCAAAACTGCAATGAGCTATCACTTCACATCCACCATGATAGCTATAACCAAAAAGACTGATGATAAGAACACATTCTGGTGAGGATGTGGAGAAATGGGGACTGTCAGTGTTGGGGGAATGTAGTCATTCTGGAAATAGTGAAACCATTCTGGAAAACAGTTTGGTAGTTCCTCAAAAGGTAAAAAGAGTTACCATTTGAGTAATTTCACTTCTGCATATATAGCCAAGAGAACTGAAAAGGTGCATTCATACAAAAACTTGTACACAAATATTCATAGTATTATTATTCATAACAGCCCCAAAGTGGAAACAACCAAAATGTCTATCAATTTATAAATGAATAAATAAAATGTGTTATATCCATACCATGGAATATTCTTTGGCTATAATAAATAAGTTATTTATAGATTCTACAACATAGAACTTTGAAAATATTATGTTAAGTGTAAGAAGCCAGTCACAAAAAGCCACATACTATATAATTCCATTTATATGAAATGATCGGAACAGGCAAATTTCATAGAACCAGAAAGTAGGTTAGTGATTTCCAAAGACTTGTGAGAGGAAGAAATGGGAATCAACTGCTGGTGAGTACAGTTTCTCTCTGGGTGATGGAAATGTTCTGCAATTTAGGGATGACAGCTGCACAACCTTGTGCACAGAGCTATACACACTTGAAAATGATGAATGTTACGGTATGTGATTATTTTAATTTAAAAATTACTACTAAAGTGTCATTATAAATGGATGGATTAAACATATTTGATTGGCTAAATTCACCGCAAATATTCTTTGGAAGCTCAAATTGTCTTATCTCTAGCCAGTAAGACTCTATTCATCTCTGAGTCCCCTTATACCTGACACTTTTAAGAAAGTTTAATACAACAAAGTATGGTCACCAAAAGGAGATAAAAAAGGGATTCCCTGAGGTACAATTATTACTTGAGAAAGTATTTCCAAGTTGCTTTCCAGGCCTACCATTACCACGCACTGTAATATTCATCTGTATTTCTTATTATCTAAAGGTTGAGCTCAACCAATTACCAAAAATATTTTAACACTGAAAACTTCGTATAAAACGAGTTTGCTAATACAGTAGAATGCATAAAACTAACCCTCCTACAAGGATGGTCCACATCTAAATTAGCTAACACTTATACTAGAAAAGAATGACAAAATGGGGATGAGAGAATAGGGATGGAGAAGGAAGATTTAAAAATGACTGTATTAAGAACATTCTAAATACCCATTTAGAAATTTCCCCATTCTTTTTTATGTTTAAGGTTGGTATCTTCAGTATCAAACCTTCCACTGCTCTTCATCTTGGTTACCAATATTGGCAACATTACTACTTACTGACTATAGTGGTTTGAAAGCTATTTTAATTTGGAATGTAAATACGTTACTACTTCACTGCTGTTACATATTTTCCAGAACTGTTTCTTAAGAAACAGTAAGTTTCTGATTAATAGACACCACACAGATTCCCAAGTCTATCAGAAAATTAAAATGGTTGAAATTAAGACCAAAATCTTTCTATTTTACTAGAATAAGTTTCTTAATGCTGATCAGTAGAATAAACAGAGTTGTTAGTTTGTAAGTATCTCCTTATCTACCTCTCAACCTATAAACATTTGTTGTTTCTGTAATAAATTAAAAAGAAATATTTTTGCACCACCTATGTTTTACTAGTACACTGTTCCATGTACCCCCAACATATTTCTTATAAGAAAAGCAATAAATAAGACATCAACATTAAGTGCAGTGGTGGGCTTTAAAATTAATTTCTAAAACAGAAGATTATTAGAAAGAAGATTATCATATGTTGAAGAATGCAGAGACAAAAATCACCACTAGTTTGGAACCCAATTTCCAAATTTCAATAAAAACTTAAGTGCTGGGTATGTACTGTTTGAGTGTTTGTAAATATGGGGATAAATAAAACTTAGATGTTGATGAAAATATTTTAAATATTTGTTAAAATTCAATGGTAAAGACCTGTATAGAAAGAGAACTCATAAAAATTAGAAGAGAGAAGAAATGGAAGGAAGGAGGGAGGGATGGAAGAAAGAAAGGAAGGAAAGAATTGAAATTAAAGAAGTTAGGAAACGGGCACCAGTTAGAATGGCAAAATTTGATAAGACAAGAAACAACAAATATTGGAGAGGCTGTGGAGAAAGAGGAATCCTCTTACACTGTTGGTGGGATTGCAAGATGGTATAGCCACTATGGAAAACAGGGTGGAGGTCCCTCAAAAAATTAAAAATAGGAGGGCCTGGGTGGCTCAGTCATAAAACATCTGCCTTTGGCTCAGGTCATGATCCCAGGGTCCTGGGATCAAGCCCCATGTCAGGCTCCCTGCTCAGTGGGAAGCCTGCTTCTCCCTCTCCCACTCCCCCTGCTTGTACACCCTCTTTCTCTGTGTCTCTGTCAAATAAATAAATAAAATCTTTAAAAAAAAAAATAGAGCTACCCTATGACCCTGCAATTGTACTACTGGGTATTTATCCCAAAGCTACAGATGTAGTGAAAAGAAGGGCCATATGCACCCCAATGTTCATAGCAGCAAGGTCCAAACTATGGAAATAGCCAAACTATGGAAAGAGCTGAGATGCCCTTCAAAAGACAAATGGATAAAGATGTGACCCATGTATACAATGGAATATTATTCAGCCATCAGAAATGATGAATACCCAACTTTTGCATCAACATGGATGGGACTGGAGGAGATTATGCTGAGTGAAATAAGTCAAGCAGAGAAAGTCAACTATTATATGGTTTCACTTATTTGTGGAACATAAGGAATAGCATGGAGGACATTAGGTGAAGGAAGGGAAAGATGAAGGGGGGGAAATCGGAGGGGGAGACGAACCATGAGAGACTGTGGACTCGGAAAAACAAACTAAGGGTTTTAGAGGGGAGGTGGGCCAGGTGATGGATATTAAGGAGGGGACACACACTGCATGGAACACTGGGTGTTATACACAAACAATAAATCATGGAACACTACATCAAAAACCAATGATGTACTGTACTAACATAATAAAAAAAATTTAGGAAATGGGAAGAAATTAAAACACATGCATGAAAACTGTGATAAATATAAAATATGATGTGAGGAATTAAAAAATGAATGATCGCAATAAATGTAAATGTATTATAAGTACATTTAAATTCTATCAAGGAATAGCTCATTCCTGCATTTCTGAGGATGATGGAAAGCTTCTAAATTCATTAGACAATCAGTTTACAGAACCTTAAAACAAGAAACCAATCTTCAAATATGAAGACAAAGATGTTTTGGAAGGCAAAACAGCAAATTAAATACAATGGTTCATGTATTCATTTTTTTTTTTAAGATTTTATTTATTTCTTTGACAGACAGAGATCACAGGCAGGCAGAGAGGCAGGCAGAGAGAGGAAGGGAAGCAGGCTCCCTGCTGAGCAGAAAGCCCGATGTGGGGCTGGATCCCAGGACCCTGGGATCATGACCTGAGCCGAAGGCAGAGGCCTTAACCCGCTGAGCCACCCAGGCGCCCCCATGTATTCATTTTTTAAAAACCATATGAACAGATCAAAGAACAAAGTTCACACGATCATCTTAGTAGAAGCTTAAAGAATACTCTAAGAATCTGCCACAAAGTTAAATCTATTCCTAATTATGGCGGCGGGGCAGCTCTTAATAATAAAGAAAATGAAGCATTTAAAGCATCTACCAGCAATCATCATATTTAATGACGAAACATTAAAAGCATTTCTATAAAGTGAAGTTCAAGGCAATACCACTCTTAATATTTTTCTAGCATTTCTAAACAATCTGCTAAAAGCAAAAAAAGAAAAGGGGTGCCCAGGTGACTCAGTCTGTTAAGCATCTGCCTTCAACTCAGGTCATGATCTCAGAGTTCTGGGATCAAGCCCCACCATGGGCTCTCATAGGGAGGTCTGCTTCTCCCTCTCACTCCCCCTCTGTGCTCGCGCTCTCTCTCAAGTAAATAAATAAAATCTTGAAAAAAAAAGAACTTCCTAAAACTGCTCCCCAAAATTGCAAAGGGGTGTGAACATTTTTCAGAACAGATGCTCAGAGCTTTAGTCAGTTTCTTAAAAGAGATTTGGGATAATTAGTTTAAGTAAGTTTGGGAGCTTGGGGGGTGGTGCACAGGGAAGGGCCAAGATCAGAATGATCACTTTTAGATATGCTATAAAAGTGATAGAAGACTGTAAGCTGGGGAAGGGAAAATACGTGTATAAATACTGTGTATAAGAATTTTAATTTTAAAATATAATAAGCAAATAAGTCATTTAAAAAAAGAGATTTTATTTATTTGAGAGAGAGCACAAGTTGGGAGGAGGGGCAGAGGGCGAGGGAGAAGCAGACTCCCTGCTGAGTAGGGAACCCAATGCAGGGCTCGATCCCAGGACCCTGAGATCATGACCTGAGCCAAATGCAGACACTAAACTGAATGAGTCACCCAGGCAACACCAAATAAGTCATTCTTACATGATGAGACAAGTTATGACAAATGGATAAACGGTAAAATCCAATAGGCATAATTCTAGTCATAACTTCCACTTTGCTCTATTAAATTAGGACTACAAAGAAAAACCTGAATTTTAAAATGATCAATTCTATAACAATCTAATAGAAAAATGGGCTATTTTTCTCACTTAAAATTTTTTGTTTTAAATGAAGGAAATAATTTTGTAGTTTCAAAGTTTACTATTCATAACAAGATCTAAACTTCCATTTCATAAAATTTTTAGAAAACTTTGTCACAATCTGTATTACGAACTTTTGGAAAACAGTTCTAAAACCCACAGGTTATAGTGTGACCTTCAAAAGACTGGGTTTCCTTAAAAAAAGGGGGGGAATATTTTAATTTCTTAAAATTGATCTACTAGCTAGTACCATATTTCACCCAATCCAGTACATATCATCAATCATACAGAACCCCACTTATTATATGTACACCTTAAAAAGAAAAAAAAACCCAACAAATTGTGAAGTCCATTAATTACAAATGCTTTGAAATTCAAAAAGGTTAAATGAGAAGAAAGTGTCTCTTACAATCAATGAAATACAATCATTTAAAACCACAGAAATGTTCTGTATTCCTTCTCAAAAAGCATTACTTTCACTCTTTGGACCATAAACAGCTAAAAATCATTATTTTCAAGAGTTAAAATATACTTTTCAGTTTCAAGGTCAAAATAAATGGCCTCAGAGACAAAGAAATAGGCATTTAATTTTGTCACTCAGGCAGCCTAGAGCCACAGAACAAATGACTGAAAATGTTGGCAACACTATACAGCTGACCCTTGAAAGTGGGTCCTTATATACAGCTTTTTTTTTTTTGACAAAGATATGACAGTACTGTATTTTCTCTTATTATTTTCTTAGTAATTTAGGTTTCTCTAGCTACTTTAAGAATACAGTATATAATGCATATATCATACAAAATATGTGTCGATCAACTCTTTATGTTATCAGTAAGGCTTCCTGTCAACAGTAGGCTATTAATCAAGTTTTGGGGGAGTCAAAAGTTAAACAATTTTCAACTGTGCAGAGTATTATGTCTCTAACCACCCCCAAGTTATTCAAGGGTCAACAGTAATTAAAATAGGGCTGGTGGGTGCCAAACCGGCACAGGTCAAAGCCACAAAAGCAGTGGGGAGCTACTTTTAAGACAGGCACAGAAAGCAATGCAATATATCAACTGCAAAAAATCATGTCCAGTTGGGAATAAGTCTCTAAGTAAAAGGCCCTGGTGCAGGTAACTTGTCTTTAATTTTCTCAAATACAGTTCAAAGAACCCCGTGCTTTCAGGGTAGCAAAGAGCCAAGAGTTCTTTTATGTTCCAATTAAAAATTATAATTTTATTCCTATGGCTTGTTTAGGAATAATTAGATATGAACCAATGTGACTTCCACATTACATTAACATCATTCTCTCTTCCTTACCAATCTTGAAAGAGATAAATGCAATACAAAAATGCATACAAAACACTGTATTGGTTTTGTTCTTAACAGTGGTTTAAAATGAAACTGGAGAAATAGAGCAGAAGAATCATGTAACTATAACCACTAATATTAAATTGATTTAGAGCTTATTTTCCTGGTCCATGACAAAAGCTGTTTCAAGACCACTTTATCGACAGTTCCAGACAAAATATTTTAAAGTGGGCTTAACCATGTTATTGGTAAAACATCTGCTGGTTTGGGATAGCAACTACAATATGGTTTTACCTATTAGTTCATTAATAAAATTAACTATTACATGCATTAACTGAGAACTGGGATGAAAATTTTAGATACAATTAAAACATTGCCTGTGGTTAAACAATTCTTAGTTTTCAGCCAATATGAACAGAAACCAATCTATATAACCAAGGAAATAATTTGGCCAAAAAACTGATCACTGATAAATACCTTTTATCATTATATTACTGATATATTATCATTATATTATATATCATTATATCATTATGTTATCTATTATATATGTAATATATAATATATAATTTATATTCTATTCATATCATTATATTATATATTTATTAATATCATTATATTACTGATAAATGCCTTTAAGTAAACAATTCTTTCAACTATTCACTTGCCTGGAATAGAAACAAATTTAAAATCCCTAGAACCACTGACAGTAACTGCTGAAAGGCTAAGGCCCAAGAACAGAATTACTAATTCAAAGCATTTTAAGAAAGGAATTGTGACAAGCCAAGATAAAAGATTTTCCCACACATCAAATGATATTAAGCTTGCAGATAATGTGTTTGGTCTTTATATGATAAAGCCATGCGTGAGAAACAATCTGCCCTACCAATATTGCTCTTTATTGCCTTCACCTTCCCCTGGAAACAAAGCCTGGGTTGGAGGGGGATAGAGGAAGGAACAACAAAATACAGTAAAAATAAAATCGCACTGTTTTATGATTTTGTAAAAATACACAAACTCTAAAATTAGCCATAGATGAGATAAAAATCTTAAACAAAAAACACAAAGAAAAAAAAAAAGAGTATCTTCAAAAAATAATTCCTCAGAAAAGACAAAAAAAAATCTAGAAACCAATCTCACTTAGAAATTTATTTGTGGGGCACCTTGCTCAACCCCTGAAGCCTCTGACTCTCTGTTTTGGCTCAGGTCATGATCTCAGTGTCCTGAGATGGAGTCCCACATCAAGTTCCATGCTGAGCATGGAGTCTTCCTGAGATTCTCTCTCTCCTTCTTCTCTTTTCTGCCCCTCCCCACAGCTCTCTCTCCCTCAAATAAATAAATCTTAAGGAAAAAAAAAAAATAAATGCAAAATTCCAAAATAAAACATCAGCAAACACATCTTGGAAGAACATCTAAATAATATTAGAAACCAAGTAGAATATACTCCAAAAATGTAAGAATAATTAAATATATACAATAATTTAAAACAACTGACCTCACTAATAAGTCAAAAGGAAAAAAATTATAGTAACAAATGCCAAATAGTCAACAAACAAAAAATATCTATTACTGATGGTTTTACAATGACTACCACCTCTTAGAGTGAAACAGGAATAGATGGGCAATTTCCTACATAAATCAAACCAAAAACCACCACATCATAGTTAATGGCAAAATATCAGCCATACACTCAGTAAAATCAGAAATAAAATCAATTGTATGCTTTTCTCTGGATGCTATAACAAGTTACCACAAATATAGTGACTTAAAACAACACAAATTTATTATTCTTTCCGTTCTGTACTTGAGAATTCCAAAATGGGTTTCACTGGGCTAAAATCTAAGTGTCAGCACAGCTGTACTTCTTTTGGAAAAATCTGTTTCCTTGCCTTTTTCAGTTTCTGGAGGCTGTCCTTGGCAACTAACCCACTTTTTCCATCGTCATTGCAAACAGTGTCAGTCCAAGTCTTCACATATTTGTATGTTTGGTTCTGTTTTCCAATTCCTGTTTCCACTTTTAAGGAACCTTGTGATTACACTGGGTCTGTGTGAACAATCCAGGATAATCTCCCTGTCTTAGTATCATGTGATTAGCAAACTTATTTCCACTTGACCTTAATTTCTTTTTGCTATGCAACCCTAACATATTTATAGATTCCAGGGACTAAAACAGAGACATCTGTGGGGGAGGGGACATTATTTGCCTACCACAGTATGCCTTTGAGAAATAAATAAGTAAATAATCTACAATGTAAAGAATCAAATCACTTCCAGAGATTCTTCTAAGACATTTTTTTAAAAAATCGCAATTTATTCTTTTTTAAAAAACATTTTGAGAGAGAGAGAGAGAGAGAGAGCGCGCGCGAGCGAGCATGAACACGCATAAGCAGATGGAGCAGCAGGCAGAGGGAGAGGGAGAAGCAGGCTCCCGGCTGAGCACAGAGCCTGATGAAGGGCTTGATCCCAGGACCCTGGTCATGACCTGAGCCAAAGGCAGATGCTTAACCAACTGAGCCACCCAGGTGCCCCTCGGTATTTATTGTTATTTTATAAAGAACTCTTAGGCACCTGGTGGCTCAGTCCGTTAAGCAACCAACTCTTGATTTTGGCTCTAGTCATGATTGCAGGACCCTGAGATCAAGCTCCATGTTGGGCATGGAGCCTGCTTAAGATTCTCTCTCTCTCCCTCTCCCTCTGTCCCTCCCTGCTCAAAAACAAAACAAAACAAAATCCCTCCTAATTACTTAAGATACGTCCTTGATTTAATATTCTTTTATCCACCCCAAAAGTCAACATTCTAATTAATGGAAGAACACTACAGCTGTTCACATTAAAGTCAGCAATAGGGAAAATACGACTATCACAACTGCTGCTAACACTGTCTAGGAGTTGTAAGAAATATAAAAATTAAAAAGCAGATAAAATTATCACAATTTGCTAATGAACTAATGGTAAACCCAGAAATCCCAGGAGAAATGCAGAAAATAATATAAATTTGGTTAAGCTATGAACATTTCATATGAAATATGAAATTCGGTTAAGAAAATGAATGTACAGAAATCAATAATTTTCTTTAAGTCAGAGATCTATAAACTATGTTGATCTGTCAAATTTGACTTGCTGCCTTTTTTGATAAAGTTATACTAGACCACAGTTATAGTCATTTGTAATGTACGTACTGATTACTGTCATTTTGAAGCTGCTTTTGAGCTGCTTTCTCAATACAATGGTGGTGCTGAGAAGTTGATGATTTGTAAAGCCTAAAATTATTATTCTCTGGCCCTTACAGAAAAGTCTGCTGACCCCCAATTTAAACTTATATAATCAATCAGATGGTAGGATGAAATAAAAGACTGTATTTTTAATAGAAATGAAAAAGATAAAATGTCCAGGCATAAACACATTTGAGGTATCCAAATGTCCAACTACCAAATGGAAAAGGAAGACATACCACGGTCTTGGCAGGAAGAAATCAACTTAAAGATATCATCTCCCATCCTTGCTTTTAAAAAATTTAAAATGATCCCAAGAAGGCCAACAAGAAACTTACTCATTTATTGAATGAACTTATTCATTATCATAAATACATTTATGTATTTATTTAGGAATAGAAGAGGTAACTAAAATTCATGAAAACTAATGAGCATAAAGAGAGGAAAACTACAAATAAAGAGTAGTAAGTGTAAATTATCTTCAACAAATTTTTAAACTTAATATAAAACCTTGATAATTAAAATATGGTGGTACTGATGGGTAAACAAAAAGTTCAGTGAAAAAAAGAAAATCAGTACCTTATTAATAGAATTTTAGTACTAGTTGATAAAGGCATTTTATTTTTCCATTTTCCATTTCCAACCAATATCACTGGATGAAAGGATAGATTATTCAATAAATAATAAGGGGGGAAATGGGTAGCTGTTACATAAAAATTTCCAAATGTATTAAAAGATTTTTAAAATGCAAACCTAAAAACCCAAGATTCTTCTAGACAAATCTTTTATAACTAGAGTTTGGAGATCAATGTGACTATAACATAAAATGAAAAAGTCATTTTAAAAAATGACTTATAAATGTGATCAGCTATCCAAAAGTAAAAAAGAAAAAATATTTGTAACATCAATCAAAGGACTAATTCCACAAATATATATGAAAAGCCTCAAACCCCTATGAAAAAGGTAACCTTCCAACTCTCTCTCCTACACATGGGAAAGAATATAGTAAGTACAGACATAACTTGTTTTACTATGCTTCACTTTATTGTGCTTTGCAGACACTGCGTTGTTTTTGTTTTTAAACAAATTGAAGGTTTATGGCAACCTGGTGTCAAGCAAGTCTATTGGTGCCATTTTCCAACAGCATTTGCTCAATCCATGTCTCCGTTACATTTTGGTAATTCTCGTATTTCAAACTTTTCCATTATCATCATATTTGTTACACTGTTCTGTGATCAGTAATTACAATTTGCTGAAAACTCCAATGATAGCCTTTTTTTAAGCAATAAAGTACTTTTAAATTAAGGCATGTGTAAAGTTTGTTCAGAAGTTACAAAGAAAAGAAGAATTCCTAATATAGAATTCAATATAGAATTTATAATTCTAATATAATAAATATAATATGTATAGAATATATAATATAGAATTCATAATTACTGTAGAAAAGGAATGGGATGGGATCTTCATGAAGGGGGCAAACAGGGACTTCTAAAGGACTAGATACAAGCATAGCTCAGAGATATTGTGGGTTCCATTCCAGACCACCACAATTAAGTATCCTTTAATTTTTTTCCTACATTTTTTATTTTATTTTATTTTTTAATATTTATTTGATAGAGAGATCACAAGTAGGCAGAGAGGCAGGCAGAGAGAGAAGGGGAAACAGGTTCCCTGCTGAGCAGAGAGCCTGATGCAGGGCTCCATGCCAGGACCCTGAGATCATGACCTGAGCTGAAGACAGAGGCTTAAACCCACTGAGCCACCCAGGCACCCCTTTTCCCTGCCTCTTTGTTGGTTTTCTTGACTGTTTTATGAAGGTTTTTAAAATACATTCTGGGTATGAAATTAATTTTTGTTTTTATATGATGTAGGAGTCCCACTTCGTTTTTTTCTCATGGTTATTTTTATTTAATTTTTTAAAGATTTTATTTGAGAGAGCGAGCGAGTGTGAATGCACAAGCAGGGGGAGCAGTTTGCAGAGGGAATGGGAGAAGCAGGCTCCCCACGAAGCAGGGATGCTTGATCCCAGGACCCTGGGATCATGACCTGAACTGAAGGCAGATGCTTCATCAACAGAGTACGCAGGTACCTGAAACTACATTTTATTAAACCTTTGATGGACTACCAGGGTTTAATGAACCCAACTCGTGTGTGTGTGTGTGTGTGTGTGTGTGTGTGTGTGTGTGTGTGTGTAAGGACTGCTTTTCTATAATTTTTGTTCTTCCTTAAGATCTTCCATAGAACAAAGAGGAACTTGACTTGTTCGTATATAGAACAAAATTCATTCTTTCTTGAAATAAGTCATTATGATTGTATCATCCTTCAGATAGCATCTTTGAAGGGTTTTTTAGGTTTTGGGTTTCACTGTTTATAGTTTTTAGTTGGGAATTCATAATTCTTAACTTTCTGCCTGTATATGTTGAAAGATCCTCAAGATCAACCCCATGATTTTTAAGAAGGGTTTATGAGACTGATTGTAAGTCATTCCTAGAAATATGATTACAGTGAAATGATAAGGTGAAAATCAACAAAGGAAAACTACCCATAAGGCAAAGTCTGGGGGAAACAGGAGCAAGAGTCTAGAACCCTCTCCCAGTGGTTACACAGGATGCCCTTAATTTTCCCAGCTATAAGCTGTGATAACACATATAAAATGCTGCCAACCAGGAAAAAATGTGAGAGACTCAGAGCCCAGGGTATTCACTGGGGGCTGGTCACATGGGCTAGGCCTCTGTCTAGCATATGACGAAATTCCAGACTCCCAGAAGTGTTTAGCACAAACCATTTTGTTTGCACAGTTTAGGCACAGTGAAACTCTTATCAGTTAGTGGTGGCATCCTCTTGTAATGTATTAGCTCCCCCTCCCCACAAAAAAGAAAGGAAAGAAGGAAGAAAGGAAGGAAGGAAGAAAAAAAAAAGAAAATGGAAGTTCCCAGAGACCAGCCAAGGGCCAACCATGCAAGCAGATCTTTTCAAGGATAGCAATTTAGATTATGTTAACTCTTTTCTGCATACCATCAACAATGAAAAAGAAAACTTCCAAAGACATTTTATAATCACTAGCTGATAAGAGGATGAACGAAAATAAAGGGAGTAACAATAGATGAATGATGATGGCGGATTTGGATATATAAGTGAAATCTGAGGCTAGAAGTCTTCAGATAACAACATTCTAAATGTATTTTCTCAAATTCAAGAAGAGATGAGTGAAAAACTAAGGACAAAAAGAAAATATGGCATTTTTACAACACTTTGTGACAAGCTTGGATCATTCCCACACTCTAAAAAGGAAGTATGATAGTACTCTTATTTTTTAGATTTATGCACAACGATTTGTTTCATGAAGTTTGTTAAGTACAACTGTTAAAGCTATATATACAAAGGTGAACAGAAGGAAACAGATGATGCAAAAATAAAGTAATTCATCCTAGACTGATCATTCCAATTGGTGCTTATAAATCTGAAATGAAACTCTCTACACTTATGTAGAGACAAATGTTCACTTATGTTCAAAGACAAATGAATGTCTTCTCTATTACGAAATTACATGCCATCAAAGTTTACAAAAGAATCCTGCTTTAATATCAAGTGAAAAACCAGAACTTATCTGATATCTGGAATCAGTATATACCAAATGGATATACAGTGCATGTTCACGTATGTTAGTTCATGAGTGCTTAGTTACACTGCACATTTTGGATATAAATATCTTTAAAACCAAATGTTTTATATGCACAGAATAGAAATCTATTCAGCAGCTAAAAAGAATGAACTACTGACAAAGGCAATAATGCAGATGAATCTCAAATTAATCTGAAAGAATCCAAAATACAGAATCTAAAAGACAGAACATATTTTATTTTATTTATATAAAACTCTAGAAAATTTCAACTTATCTACTGTGTAATGACAGATACCAAACCATTAGTAGCCTGGGAGAAGAGGGGATGGGGAGGATGAGAAGGAAACACTGAAAAGAAGCCTGAGGAAACCTATGGAAGTGATGGATATATTCACTATCTTGCTTGTAGTGATGGTTTCATAGCTGTATACATATGTCAAAACTGGTAAAATTGTACTTCTTTTAATATTACAGCTTATTATATGACAATTTTATCTGTGTAAAACTGATTTTAAAAATTGGGTCTGCTATGTTTAAAATCTAATCATAATTTGTAATGAAGGTTTTTTCATTATTCCTTTATTCCTCAGTAAATTATTTATAAAAATGACTTTAATGAAAAGAATATAATGGAACTTATGACAATCATAATTTAACATTCCAAATTTATAAAATTTGTCAAACTTGCACTGCTTCTTTTTTCTAAAACCAATTGAGGAACCCTTTTAAAAATTCTGCTAGGTGCTAGTAGCTGCTTCTGTGTATCACATCTCTTAATGGCTGTGAAATTTATTTTTTTTCCATTTTTTAATTTAAATTCAATTAACTAACATATAACATAGTACTGATTTCAGAGGCAGAGGTCAGTGATTGAGCAGTCTTGTATAATACCCAGTGTTCATTACATCACATGCCCTCCTTGCTATCCATTACCCAGTTACCCCTCCCCTCCAACGACCCTCAGTTTGTTTCCCATGACTGAGAGTCTCTTATGGTTTATCTCCCTCTCTGACTTCATCTTGTTTTATATTTTCCTCTCTTCCCCTATGATCCTCTTGTTTCTTTAATTCCACATATCAGTAAGATCATATGATAACTGTCTTTCCCTGATTGACTTATTTTGCTTAGCATAATACCCTCTAGTTCCATTCATGTCGTTGCAAATGGCAAGATTTCATTTCTTTGGATGGCTGAGTAGTATTTCATTGCATATATATACCGCATCTTCTTTATCCATTCATCTGTCGATGGACATCTGGGCTCTTTCCATAGTTTGGCTATTGTGGACATTGCTGCTGTAAACATTGGGATGCAGGTGGCCCTTTGGATCACTACATTTGTATCTTTGGGGTAAATATCCAGTAGTTTAATGGCTGTCAAATTTAAAGGAAGATTTCTTTTACTCCAGAAAAAGCCAGTTTAAAATAGATCAAAAAAACAAACAAAACACACAGCTATAGTGTCAGAACAAATCCACTCCTAGACCTGAAGTCCAGAAAAAGAGCCAATTTGCTTCACTCTTCAAAACATACTATCAAACAAGAGCTATCATATTTTCTACTTCTGCAAGATATTAAATAACCAGGAACTACAACTTCTGTTGGAACCTAATACATTTTTATAGAGACAGTTCCCAAATGATGAGAATAGGTTATATTCTAAAAACCAGTACTTTCTGATTGTCTGAAACAACCTGAAATAACAATGTAAATTACGATGAGACTATTAAAGCCAAGCCATAAAAAGTCCACTTAACACAATGGACTGGAAACAAGTATTAATTCAAACATAGGTGGCCATCAAACACATGCAAATACACATATGCATGTGTATAGATAATACTGTTATGAAATTAAAATTCCGAATACCAAAACATTGTTTTCTTCTCTATCTTTCATTCTCAAATACATGCTCAAGATATTTCTTCTTTGGTAGCATCAGATAGGCATAGGGTGGCTAAATTGAGCAGCAAGTCATACTGACTTTGTTAATCTGAAAATTCAAGGAATTTTTAAATTGTATATTGTTAAATCTGAGTATCCTCACTTACTCACTTGTCAATCTTCACTGACAGAATATATTCAAATTTAGGAATGCTTGGTAAACTTTATTAACAAAATGTTTTCTAATAATGTGGTATGTCATAAAAATTTTACATTCAAAACTTACTTCACATGCTGTGGAACTTTGAAGTTCTAAATTCTTCCTTAATAAAAACACTATTTTGGGCTGAATTGTCTCCCAAAATTCTTATGTGGAAGCCCTAAGTCTCAGTATGTCAGAATGTGACTGTATTTGGAAATAGTGCCTTTAAAGGTGTGATTAAGTTAAAATGAGGTCATTAGAGTATGATAATCCAATCTGACACTTAGGTGTCCTTCTAAGAGGAAATGTGGATATATTGAGAGACAGAGGAAGGCACCTGAGCACAGGGAAAATAGAAGAGGTGGCAAGAGGATGGCCATCTGCAAGCCGAGATAAACCAGAGAGAAATCAACCCTGCCAGAACCTTGTATCATGGACTTCCCGCCTCTCAGAATAATGAGAAAAATTAATTTTTGTTAAGCCACTCAAGTCTGTGGTGTTTTATGACAATCCTAGCAAACTAATACAGAGCTTAAAAAGCAATTGCTAGGGGCGCCTGGGTGGCTCAGTGGGTTAAAGCCTCTGCCTTCGGCTCGGGTCATGATCCCAGGGTCCTGGGATCGAGCCCCCGCATCGGGCTCTCTGCTCAGCAGGGAACCTGCTTCCTCCTCTCTCTCCGCCTGCCTCTCTGCCTACTGTGATCTCTCTCTGTGTCAAATAAATAAATAAAATCTTTAAAAAAAAAAAAAAAAAAGCAACTGCTAGTTATACACATGGTAGAGTTTTTCCTGAGTTTTTATCTCAACATTCTCACTGATGGGATATCTAAATTAAGAGCTATAAAGAAGAAAAGTTACAATATGAAATATCAGATTATAAGCTCCATGAGGATTTTCCTTTGTTTACTGCTATATCCCCAGCACACAGATGCTCAATAATTACTGAATGAATGATGAGAGATTGCATGAAAGAATGAGTCAATCAATTAATGATTATGATTTTCTTTGTAACAATTAGAAACATATATATCCTATTTTAACTTTCTGAAATAATTTCCTGTTTTAATGTTATATGGTCAAACAAGTGGTATTTGTTTAAAAGTGAAATATTCTTGGGGTGCCTGGGTGGCTCAGTCAGTTAAGGATCCAACTGTTGGTTTCCACTCAGGTCCTAACCTTGCGGTCATGGGATCAAGCCCCACGTCAGGCTCTGCACTTAGTGTGGAGTCTGCTTCAGATTTTCTCTCTCACTCCCTCTTGCTCACACTTTTTCTCCCTCAAATAAAGAAATAAAATCTTTAAAAAAAAAAAAAAGTCAAAAATCCTTTCAAAATTTATTGGCAAGTTTTCCATCTGTGACACAACTATGAAAAAGAATATTTCATAAATACATTGTTCTATTTTATTTTTTATATATTTATTTATTTATTGACAGAGAGATACATACCAGCAAGAGAGGGAACACAAGCAGGAGGAGTAGGAGAGGGAGAGCAGGCTTCCCACAGACCAGGGAGCCCAATGCAGGGTTCAATTCCAGGACCCTGGGATCATGACCTGAGCCGAAGGCAGACATTTAAGGACAGAGCCACCCAGGCACCCCACTACATTGTTTTTTAAAGGATTTTATTTATTTTAGAGAGGGAGAGAGAGAGTGTGCAAGCAGAGGGAGGGGCAGAGCGGGGGTTGGGGGGAGAACCTTAAGCAGATTCTGTGCTGAGCATAGAGTCCAACATGGGGCTTAACCCCAGGACCCTAAGATCATGACCTGAGCTGAAATCGAGTCAGACACTTAACTGAGCCCCCCAGGTACCCCTCATAAATACATTCTTAAAGGAACATAAGAAAAACTACATTTCAAAGCAACATATTTTCAAATAAAGAAATTAAAGTTTAATTATTTTTTTAAAGATTTTATTTATTTATTTGACAGAGATCACAAGTAGGCAGAGAGAGAGAGGGAAGCAGGCTCCCCACCCAGCAGAGAGCCCAATGTGGGGCTTGATCCCAGGACCCTTAGATCATGACCTGAGCCGAAGGTACAGGCTTTAACCCACTGAGCCACCCAGGTGCCCCAAAAGGTTAATTATTAATACATTACAGTATATAGTCCTAAATGGATATAAGAGAGCAATAAACAAGTAACTTTCTGGTTGCAGACTTATTATGGGTCAAAGTGCTACTAGAAACTATTTACCAATTAATGAAAGAATTATTTCATCCACTCACTTTAAGGAAGGAGTTTAATATAGCATCCTGAAAGACTGAGGAGTTAGTTGGAGTCCCAGAGTCACTGAAGAATAATTTTTATCCTTTGGAGAAACCATGCAGTCAATAAAAAAAGGATTCCAAAATAGAACAGAACACTAAAGATACTGGTTCAATGTCAAAGTTTGGCAACACTGCCAAGAGAAAGTACATTTAATCTTAGAACAAGGATAAAGATATTGAAGGAAGCTTGTGCATTAGCATAAGAAGGCATTTAATTTTAATTACTGTTAAAATTATTCTAATCCAATTAGAATGAGCAGTGTGCTACTAGTCATTATTCATTACGGAGTATTTCTCAATTTGAAATCTAGTTTAAGAAATATCCTTACTTAAGAATATGGTTAAGTCACCTATTAATGCTTAGTAAACTGGTTTGAAGAAAGCCTTAAACACTGTATTACTATATATCATAACTTAAGACTAAAAGGACATGTTCCTTACACTTCAGTGTGTATGGAACTAATGCAAAGGTAGCTTTTTACAATGTTTAGCTTTGAAGGTTGGACCAAGGTGAAAGTGAAAAGTCAAGAGCCTCAATTAGACTTTACTGCTTTATTTCAGCTAAACAGATACACCACTTGATTAGCACCTCTGAAATTAATCAGACTTCCGTTAAAAAATACTGCACTTCCACACTAAGTCAGCCACTGTAAGTTGCTTTACTTAACACTACAATCTGTTTTCCTTGCTTTTCTCTATTATAGAAGCTAAAAAAGCCAAATACTAGGTCTCCTGTTCTTCCATACGACCACAAGAGTCCTTGTGACACAGTTCTAACAAATGAAACAGAAGCAGATGCTTTCTAGTTTTATAAACCACACCCCACTTCCTTCTCTACCTCTTCTTCCTGTTTTGGGGGCTAGAGCTCCAACGAGGCAAAGGCCAAGAGAATGGCAGAGATGTCAGCAGCTGTAGCAGCTGCATCCTTCCAAACTTATTATAATTAGGAAAAAATAAAGACCCACTTGTTCAAAGCCATTGTTAATTTAGTATTTAATTATTTGCAAACACAATCTTCAGCATGAGTGAACTAAGTGAAGTAAATGGGCCATACTGTTCAAATCTATGCTGTAAGACTTTTTGCCCCAAGGGAGGAGTGAGAAGGGCAGAGCAATTATATAACTGTAAAACAGTGCTTCTCAAACTTTCCCACCAAATGTCTTCTGGTAGCAAAAACCAAATCATTACTTTAACAATATGAGGAGACACTGCAAGGTGTCATACCTACATGCAAATATTTCTTGATAACCCTATCCTTTACATTAATCCCACATACACAATTACACTTACACAAATCACACATTAACCTACTCAAATGATGTACCACAAGTTTCAATAGAAAAATAAGATTTTAAAATCTTTTTTTCTTATTTAAAAATAAATTCAAGAAAAACTGATGTCATATGATGACTTTCTGGTATCCACTGATACACCATCTTTGTTCCGAAAAGTTATTTGTATCTCAGGCCAAGAATCAGTTGCACGGGAATTGTACCTCTTCTAACAAAACAGAATCACCAAGGTTTAAGCACAAGGTTTAAGATTATCTCCCTGTGAGAAGATAGTCATGAAAATATTCCTTTTTCCTGGGTGTGTTACCTCCTCTCTGGGATTCTCTCTCTCTCATAACTGCTGCCACCAAATACACTTTAATGCTCTATTACGAAGAGCTTTAAGATGGCTTCCCTTAGGGACAGTAAAAGCAAGAGCTTATAATCTTATAATACAGAAGGATTAAATAAATGTAACTTCCCTTAGAAAATACAGGTTTCTGATCCTAACACAGCTAATCTCATCCTACTTGGAATCTCGGGCTCTGGCCTTACTGAACCCTACTATTTTGAAATAGCTAATTCTAACCTATAGAGTTGACATGCCCTAGAAGCACTTCAAATACACTAATTTCTGTTAATATCTACCCCCAAGGAACTGCTTCCTAGACAGCTCTGTAATCTCTAAATTAGGAATGTGAGGACCCTCAGCATTCTTCCTACATTCCCAAGGGTCTTGTCTCTGACTTCTAATAGTAGAGCTGAAAGATAAGCAAGCCTCTTTCTGAAGATTGACACTAGAAATTAATTCACTCTTTGGTGATACTGCTCTGCCTATGTATCTACTTCTACACACAAAAACACACACACACAGGTTTTAAGATTACAGTTGGCCCTTGAACAATACAAATTTGAGCTATGTAGGTCCACTTACATGTGAGTTTTAATAAATATAGGACAGTATTACAAGTGTATATTCTCTTCATTATGATTTCCTGAACATTTTTTCTCTAGCTTACTTCACTGTAAGAATACAGTATATACGTAATATACAACCATGTGTTAATTGACTCTTTATGTTATCTGTAAGGCTGCTGGTCAACAGTAGGTTATTAGTAGTTAAGTTCTGAGGGAGTCAAGAGTTAATATGTGGATTTTTGACTGTGTGGGGGATCAGTGCCCCTAAGCCTCATGTTGTTCAAGGGTTAACTGTATATAGTAAACAGATGCGGCTCATGACAACCTACTAATGTAACTGTATTGGATGGATGTCTAGTAAGGCATAAGTATAGTTAAAGGAAAAGATATTTCACTTTCAACAAACAATGTGGTGCTTTTATTACTTTTACAAAAGCTAACAGCCATATATGAAAACACAAAGTTTATTTTAAAATGTGACTGGACTTTACACAGGTAGATTACTAGCTGTATACCAAAAACTGAAGAAACAAAAAATTAGTAACTGATATCAAAAGTACCAGTGGTATTAGAAAATAAACCTCTTGTGTATATACAGTACTGGTATTATGTTTATGCATTAGGAAGAAAGATTTGCTTACCCTTATAAGTTCAAGCTATTTCCAATATGTATTAAAACAAGTTGTAGGATGATTTCTTCTTCTTAATAATTGCCCCTGCCCCCACAAATTGTTCTGCTTTGACTATGTATTAAAATTTTTAACATAAATTTGGTTGCATTTAAATATAAAGTTTTAAATGATGGATTCTGAATACACAAAAATACATTAGCAAAAAACTACAACTAGGGCACCTGTAGTCTTAGAAGCTGTATTTCTGCATTTGGTCTTTTATCAAGGCTACCTGCTATAAAATTGAAACATTCTGGAAAAGGGTATTTTAAAATGCTATCCACAAAAGCTGAAGCAAAGAAAAAAGATTCTTTTTAGTACCCGAATTATATTATCTGATGATTTCCTAAGAAGGTAAGTACCCATCTAACTACCTTTGTTTGCCAAGTAGGACCACAGCTTTCAACAAAATATTTTCTCAATTTTCCCACCAGGGGGCAACCAAGAACCTCAAGTAGTACAAGCTCTAAAGAGGTTTAAGGGGTGGGAGTGGTAGAATTTTAAAGTTCATAGGAATTATTATACTAATTATATACAAACAATGGTATTACGTTTTCTTAAAATGGTTCTATGATAAGGACAGCATTCTTAAAACATCTTATAATACTTTATTAGGATGTTTAACTTGCCTAAATATAAAAGGAGGGAAATTTTAGTGTGGTTAACTTATTAAAAATATTGTTTTAAGAAATTTAAACCCTTTTCCTAGGCATCCTATTGTATGTATCACATGATATGGCAGGCTTAACATTCAGGGGGGAGACAAAATTGTAGCTTAAGCTATTTAAATTGTACATATGAATTTTACATTGGCTGACAGTTAAATGACCAATACAAATGTAAAAAAAACAAACTAGTAAAAAATCTGTTTCTATAAGCAGTATATTTTTCTTGTGCAACCATTTCCATGTTATACTTCAGAAACTATTTCAGAAAATTTCTAAAGTATCGCTAGGAAAATAGGATTCTCTGACACTACAGAGTTCAAAGGGGGATGGGGTGGGAGAGGAGGGAATTTCAGTTACCAGAAAAGCAATATATTCTTTAATAAAGGGGTAAAAAACAACTGTTTCAGTATAACTTATTGAGTCAACTAGCAATTTGGGGACCTCTTCACATGATCAATTTCGAAGTTTCAGTCCTAGAAAAACTAAGAAAACAATACTTTAGAATAAGTAATTATTCTCCGAATACTATATTTATTAGGAAGCTCTGCCTGCTTTGAAATTGGTTTTAAACCATGTTGTTTTTAATTGCAGAAATCAAGTAAAAAAATACATCACTTCTTTATGACATTTAATATTTTAAAGAAACCATTTATCTTTAAGGCCAACTCTGCATTTATTTCCTTTACTTAGATCACATCATTAAATTAATAGCAGTCTTGCACGTACGGGGGATGGGTAGGTCATGTTTCTCTTACTGTTTTGTTTACAAGCTTTTCCTCCCTTTACACAACCTAAACACCAATTTTGATTTAGTACCAAGTCACAAAGCCAATGGCATTAGTTTAAACATAAAATCTGCCACCAATATTTTTTCCATCAAAATGGTATCAGAAAGAATTTCCAGCCCTACCTATCAATGTTGTTTCCTGTATGCTTAATCCCCATAGTAGCAAAACATTAAAATCAAGTCAATAATTAATCTTGTGAATTAATGGTGAATAATGACATTTAACATGCAGCCTTCATAAAAATCACATCTTTTTCCATTACACTTTCACTGTACATAAACCAATTCTTTACTTGTGTCAGAAACAAAAGACAAGGAATTATATGCCATGAAATAAAGTCAATCAAGTCACCTAACCTAAATCATAATTATTTCTTTGCCAAAATACTGCTGGATTTTAAAAATAAGCTTTTTTAGAAGTATTATTCAAACCCACCTTACATGCAAAAATTAAGGATATTGTGCTGTTCGTACATGCTACTTTACAGTAGCATAACATCAGAGAAAAACAATCCAAGTTTTTGATGCTAGGAGACCTTTTCTTCAGACCCTGAGCACTTCAATCATCAATTCCAGAAAAAAATGCCTTGGTAAGTGTTACTTTCTGTCTTGAACAATTAATCTAGATCCAAAGCACTCTTTTAAAAAGATTTATATTAAATGTTGCATTCTTCAGCTGTTTCCACCCCCGCCCCCAGCAAAGATCCAGTCGGCATATTATGAATGGAATTAAGATGCAGTTTCTTTTTCTTATATAATAATGCTGTTTCAACAAAATTATAATCAAATCCCCCAAAGTGAAATACTCATTCAGCATCACTCTGTAAGTGCCCAAAGTCTTGCTAATATCCTTAAAATTTAATCCAGGATCAGATTCATCATGGGAGTACCACCTGCTGCAGTGTAAATATTGCCATCTCTTCCATAAGAATAAAACACAACAAGAGCAGAACCACTATGCTGAAATATATGCAGGCTGCTTTGGAGGAGGGGCAAGCTGTTGCAAGAAGGGACTCATTACATAGTTCCATAAGAGATGAGCCCAGAGCTTATTGTACATGATTCTTTCTCACAACAACACTGAACTCTGTAGGCTAATTTAAAATACAGTTTAATGGTAAGAAGAGTGCCTAATCACTTACATTTTGTAGTTTGATTCCTCTCCCTAAAAAATTCAAGCAACAAGCAAAAAAATCAATTATCTGGCAAAATTAAACAGAATAATAACAGAATTCAAGCTGGAGAGTAAGAAAGTTTAGTGAGGTAAAAATATTTAATATATCAAAATAACAATATTTGGGGAAATGTGACGGAACCAATTTTGATGTATATTCATACCTTGTATACAGTTTAAAGGCAAAAGATTGGGGGCCCTGGGTGGCTCAGCTGGTTAAGTCCCTGCCTTTGGCTCAGGATATGATCCCAGGGTTCTAGGATCAAGCCCCGCATCAGAGCTCCCTGCTTAGTGGGGAGCCTGCTTCTCCCTCTGCCTCTGCCCCTTCTCTCTGCCTGTGAGCACTCTCTCTCTCTCTCTCTGTGTCAAATAAATAAATAAAATCTTTTTAAAAATATAAAGGCAAAAGATCAAGCAATTTAATTCACTTATATATCACAGATTAATTTGATCTTCCAAAGACTATTTTCTGTACTTTAGCTTTTTAAATTAACCCATTAGCAGACAAGTACAATTACCAATTTACATCCAAAGCAACAAAATACCATGCAAATATCATTTTTAGAGTATTTCATATTTAAAATCTTATACATAAAATGTTACATTTTATGCCATAGCTCTGTTGAATAATTACAACGGGTAATATTTAAACTTAGAAGTTATACTAACCAATGACAGCAAAAAGCTGGGTAACAGTGAAAGGAATATTAATGCTTCAACTATGTAATAATTATTTTCCTTTTTCCATTTTATTTGGGGCTTTCTAAGCAATATATTTATGTTACAGTTAGGAAATGACCAGGGTAACTGCTAATGAACTGCTAATGAACTCTTGCATTTTATAAAACTGAAGTTATCAATTCATCTATTTGTCCTCAAAGACCTTATTTTCTAACTTAATAAGCTTTTTATAGAAAGGTAAACTTTGCTATATCTCAGCGACCATGGACCAAAAAATAAGATGAACTCCCTGATCACCAATCACTACTCTAATTCCAAACCTGACACAGATATTTTTAATTCTAATTTCCTAAAGGATCCTCTATTCTGCTCCATTCTACTTAAGCGATTTTATAAGGACATGAGAAAGAAGATTAAACTAGGTTAAACTTCTAAAACAATACAGAAAATAGCTGACTCTTCAGTCTAATGACTTTAATAGGTAAACAGTTGCAAATCACATGAGGTTTGTGAAACTTACATGAAAGATCAAGTGCCAACTATAACTAGGGCAATAAAAAGTAAACTGTGTTCTTTAGAAGACTACAGTTGACCCCTGAACAACACCAGCTTAAAGTGTCCAAGTCCACTTACACAAGGATTTTTTTATGGTATGGTACTGTAAATATATTTTCTCAATAACACTTTTTCTTTAACTTACTTTATTGAAAGAATACATTTTATAATCCATTTAACATACAAAATATGTTTTAATCAGCTATTTACATTATTGATAAGGTTTCCAGTCAAAGCACGCTATTAGTAGGTAAGTCTTTGGGAAATCAAAAGTTATATGCAAATTTTTGACTATGTAGGAGGCTGGTGCCCCTAACTGCCCCCCCCCCCATGTTCAAGGGTGAACTGTCTATATTTAAAGATACATTTACTAAATCAGAACTACAGTTATCAAGTTGCAATTCTCAGGATATTTCACTGCAGTGCTTCCGGGGCTCCATCAATGGTTCTTTCATTTTAAAACTTTCATTTTCACTTTTTAATAAAACACACAAGCACAAATGTGTAACAAGGTTTTTGTTTTGTTCTGTTTTAAGATTTTATTTATCCATCTTAGAGAGCAAGAGAGCATGTGCATGCATGCACAACTGAGAGTGAGGAAGAGCAAAGGGAGAGGGAGAGAGAATCTGAAGCAGCCTCTGCATACAGCACAGAGCTTGAGTCTACCAATGCAAGATAACCACATAAGCGGAAACCAAAACTTCATCCCAACACAGCAAGGTAATCACTTGAGCCAAAACCAAGAGTTGGAGGCTTAACTGACTGAACCACCCAGGTACCCTTAACAAGTTTTAATACTGGTATTTATAACAACTTTTCTCCTTATACTACCAATTTAACTTGGTAGATCTCAAAATACAACTTCTCCAATATTTGTACACATGTGGGAATTGTCTCATTGATCATGTATTTTTAGCTCTGCACTGAGCCTTCATAAAAATTCAGTCCTGGGTGCCTGGGTGGCTCAGTGGTTTAAAGCCTCTGCCTTCGGCTCAGGTCATGATCTCAGGGTCCTGGGATCGAGTCCCACATCGGGCTCTCTGCTCAGCGGGGAGCCTGCTTCCTCCTCTCTCTGCCTGCCTCTCTGCCTACTTGTGATCTGTCTCTGTCAAAGAAATAAATAAAATTAAAAAAAAAAATTCAGTCCTGTGCGCATATGTTCTCCTAAAATTATATAAAAAGTACATTATTTTAGCATGTCTCACTAAATAAAATGCCAGGCAAAGTTCAAACAAATCTATCTATGCTCTTAATATGGTCTAGCTTAAAGAGTTTGCTGTACAACTAATGTGAACATGTAATGTGTATTCAGCTACAATAATACTATGTTACAACTAAATGATTATTAGGAATTTATGAGTGGTTCTTGTCTGATTTTCAAATAAACTAAATGAGGTCAATCTACATATTCTGAGTCAAATTCTCCATACTTAAAACTGAGACAGAATTGCGAGAAATGTGAATTTGGGTCTTAGCATGCAAAATGTAATTTTGACCAGAATTTCAAAAACTCTGAGAAAACCTAACAGCTAACTGTCCAAGGAAAATGCTATTTGTAATAATACAAATAACAGTGCCATCTTTGTCATTAATAGCAGTTACTATTTAGTAATTATTACTTGTCAATAATTGTGCAAAGTGCTTTACATGTATAAGAAAAATTATCAAGGAAAGATACAAATGCATATTCTTTCAATGTTACATGGGAGCAAAGGCCATTTACGATTATCTAGGGCAATGATTCTCAATCAGGGACGATTTTGCCCTCCAGGGAACACCTGACAATGTCTGGAGAAATTTTTGTTGCCACAAGAGAGGAAAGGAGAGTCTACTGGCATCTAGTGGGCAGCCAGGCCACTAAAAGTTCTACAATGCATAGGACAGCACCCCACAGCAAAAAATTACATAGTAAAAAGTGTGAATAGTGCTGATTAAGCAATCCTGATTTAGGGGAATGTACTTCAGCTTACTATTTGCTATTGATTAAAAATGCCAAATTTAGTGAAGTTACATGTTCAACTTATAGATTTTTATCCAGTAGAGAAGTAAATAATTTGTGCCCAGCAGAAAAGATAACCACAAAGATTAAGTCCATGGTTTTGTTGGACATTAGCCAGTTTCTTAATCTAACTCAGTAGTTTCATGTCAACATTGCCTATAAATATCTAGACTCACAAATGTACTCTGGGCTGGTTTAACATCTTACGGGCTGCCTCACTAATAAATGAGTGAAATGCAATGTGACATGTTTGTTTTTTATTTGCCTAAGAGAAATGATTTTCCATTTTTGAAAATCAGACTTTAACACATGTACTTTGCTTATTTAACTCAAATACCTCTTGAAGTAAAAACTAACATAATGTCCAATCCAAGGCTAGAGAGGTTAAATAATTTATCCAACATAATCATAGCTAGCAGAAAAGAAAATCACGTCTGACTTCAAAGCCCATTTTCAACAATCACTAAATGCAAGTAATGGTTAGATATTTAGTGAGTCAACTTTAAAATTCAAAATCCTTATAACTCTTTCTAGCTGCCAGAATAACAATTTAAGACTAAAAGGCAAGCTTTAAAATACTGATGTCAGTTACTTATCTGTTTAAGTTGGGGTTTTCTCAATATTATGTAACAAAATGAGAAAAATAATAGATGCTGAATCTAATAATATTGAAATGTCTACATTATTTAAAACTGCCTTGCTGTTTACATTTATAAGAAGCAAATGTAAATCTGAATTTATATGGTAATAAAATGCTACTCATACATATTACAATTCCATGTTTAAGATTTCGTTTTCATTTAAAATCTTATAAAAAGGGGTGAGGTGTTAGAACACAACAAGAATATCCAACCAAACTCTTACCTATCACAATAAAAGATCAGAGTTCAACACTGTGGCAAATTAGATTATGTAGTCATGAAAAATTTCATTATATATAAATTCCAGTTGCTAAAAAATGCCACATTATTAAGTTAATATTGTACATCTCGGCTGGGCTACAAATTTTTCTTATTAGGCCACAAGCAGTTAAATTTGTAGACCAGTGACCCTTAAATGATAAAAGATATACATTCTTTTCAGATCCCTAGATGGTTTTGACATAGCCTCTCTTTTGAAATGAACAATTATAATTCTTATTCTTTTTTAAAGATTTTATTTATTTGAGAGGGAGAGAATGAGAGAGAAACAGAGAGCACACAAGAGGAGGAAAGTCAGAGGGAGAAGCAGACTCCCTGCCCAGCAGGGAGCCTGAGCGGGACTCCATCCTAGGACTCCAGGATCATGACCTGAGCAGAAGGCAGTCGCTTAACCAACTGAGCCACTCAGGCAACCTGGACAATTATAATTGTTACAAAGAGATGCCACATCTAAAATACAAACTTCTTAAAGATTTTATTTATTTATTTGACAGACTGAGATCACAAGTAGGCAGAGAGGCAGGCAGAGTGAGAGAGACGGGGAAGCAGGCTCCCCTCCGAGCAGAGAGCCCGATGCAGGGCTTGATCCCAGGACCCTGGGATCATGACCTGAGCCGAAGGCAGAGGCTTTAACCCACTGAGCCACCCAGGTGCCCCTAAAATACAGAATTTTAAATCTTAAAGAGTATCTGAATTTAATTTTCTTGCTTGCCAAAAAACAACAATAAAACAATAGTAATATCTGCTAAGATAGGGCACTATTTGCCAGGACTTTCCATTTGTTTTCTATATATTGTTTCATCATCTTAATGCAATGTAAATAAAACATGTATTTAAATATATATACATAAAAATAGATTATAACTAGTTGAGGTAACATCGAAATTTCCATACATTAACAATCAATGAACATTCATTGATAATTTCAACATTAAAAGCTATTCTGAAGAGAAGCTCCTAATAACTCTTACAGTAAATACAGTTAGATCACAATACTGTAAGTGGGCCATGTGGGATTCAAATGGTTAATGGAGTTAGAGGAACACTATTTTTCTTACATCAAATAAAGGAAGAATTAATGCCAGGGTTTTGCTTATTTGCTTTCTTTTTTAAACAGTAGAATATAGCAATAACATCATATACCCACAAATTTGCTATCAATTTTTTTCTGCCAAAGAGTAGCCCAAGACTGGACATCTCTAAGTAGACTTAAAATGCTGATTTAGTGAAGGTACTGATTAAATATATTCTGCTGTAATTAAGAATACTAAATTTCTACTCTGTCAGAATGTTGAATAATGAAAATTAAAACTGATGTCAAAACAAATACATTATTTGCTCTTGAGCAAACTGCACTAATTTAATTTCAACTAATCACAGAATTTCAACTGCTTTCACAGTTGAAGACAGCCAATTAGCAGAAATGAATAAATTAAACAGTAATTAAATACAATTTCAAGTAATGGGAAAAATCTATAAGCTGCAAATTGTACCATGAAACCTCAGTATACATGGCCAAAAAGAGAGTAAGAGAGTGGAATTACAGGAACACCACGAAACTACTGCAAACAATTTGCTTTGTGCATAATCTAGCACCATCTGAACACAAGAAAAATATGTGTAAGAGCTTTGCTAATGATATTGTCCACGCTAACAACAACAACATTTTAGAAAACAACTATTTTAGAAAAAGGTGGAACTGGGCTCTTTCTTCCTCAAGGTTTTACTTAGATATTTTTAAATTGTTTTTTTTTTTTAATTAGTGTCAAAAATTACAACAAAACTTTATTTTCATGAGCCTAAAACTAACCTGGTAAATCTAAATCTTTAGTGTTCATCAGAATCTAGTACACTAATTAGAAACACATATTGCAGGCACTTCATGAGTAGTTGTTAAATGAATGACAGCAAATCACTTCCATGGTTTTCATTTAAAGCTATGTAATATACAATGCACAGCTGATCCTAAAAATCACCACCCCTATATTAAAAAACAAAGTATGAATAGGCATCTGGGTGGGTCAGTCAGTTGAGTGTCTGTCTCCTGATTTTGGCTAGAGTCATGATCCCCAATTATGGGACAGAGCCCCACACAAGATATCCCCCCACCCCCTGCCTTGCTCAGTGCAGCATCTACCTGTCCCTCTCCCTCCTCCTTTACCAGTCTCCCCACTCATGCTTGCTGGTGCTTGGGCTTGCTGGAGCACACTCTCTCCCTCAAATAAATAAATAAAATCCTTAGAAAAAGGCATGTGACAAAAATCCAACATCCATTCACGATAAAAATTCTCAACAAACTTGGAAAATAAAATTCTTTAGCATGATAAAAAAACCTGTACCTAACACTATATAACACTACAAAAAACCCTGAATCTAACACTATATTCAAGATCAAAAACAAGTAAAGAATGTCCAAATTAACCACTCTTATTCAAAACTGTATTGGAGTTCTAGCCAGTGCAATCAGACAGGAAAAAGAAAAGACACCCAGATTGGAAAGGAAGAAGTAAAACTGCTTTTATTTGCAAATGACATGATCCTACGCATAGAAAATCCTAAGGAACCCACCAAAAAAAACCCAAAAACCAAAAGACCCAAAACAAAAAAACACCCTCCTAGAACTAATAAACAAGTTCAATAAGGATACAGAATTCAAGAGCAACATACAAAAATGAACTGCAATTCTATATATAAACAATGAACAAACTGAAATTAAGAATATAAATTCCATTCACATTACTGTGAAAAAGCACAAAATAAGTTGGAAAAAATACAGTAAAACAGTAAGAGTCATACACTGAAAGTTATAAAAGCACTTAATAATGTAAATAGGTAAACTAAAGATTCAAATAAATACATTCTATATCTATGGATTGAAGGAACTACATGTAAAGGTAGTAAATGCCATTTTTCAACTTCTATTCAAAGACTTTTAGAAATTAGATTTAAGGGGCGCCTGGGTGGCTCAGTGGGTTAAAGCCTCTGCCTTCAGCTCAGGTCATGGATCCCAGGGTCCTGGGATCGAGCCCCATGTCGGGCTCTCTGCTCAGCATGGAGCCTGCTTCCTCCTCTCTCTCTGTCTGCCTGCCTCTCTGCCTAATTGTGATCTCTGTCAAATAAATAAATAAAATCTTAAAAAAAAAAAAGAAAGAAATTAGATTTAAGAACTTATTAAAAATTTGTTGCGTATACTCAGAAAAACCATAAAGTGAAAATTATAACCTAGAGTACATTATTTGAGAAACAGCATATTTGCATAACCTTTAAAAAATTGTATATAAGCTTTAATAAGTCTTAACTCCTACCTTACACAGTTTGCAGAGGCTTCTCTATAGAGATAAGCCTATCACATATCAGAAGCAGACCTCCCATAAGCTCTGTGGTAAGCACACTTGCTTTTTAGGATGAAACTTCTTTGAAACCACATCTGAGGCAGATGTCCCAAAAAACAAAACAGATAAAAGCAAGAGAGGTTCTGGTTGGGGGCCTTGGTATGTGCTCCTGAACCGATCAACACACAGGTTTTTAAGGAATCCTAGAATACCAGAGATCAGGTTTTGAATAGTGCTTCCCAAATGGTGAGCTATCTGATTAAAATTCCCAGGTATTCAATCTAATTCAAACCTAGCAATTTTTATTTTTAACAAGCTCCACCTGTGATTGTAACAGACAAGCTTACAAACCTCGATTATCCAATTAAGAAAAGAAAAAACACACTTCTCAAACTAAAATGAGTCCAAAATTTCTACAAAGAACACTTTTCTCAGGATGGAGAGAACAGATGAAGCAAGGACAAAATATGCTGAAAAATAAAAAAGATGAATTTAGTAAAAAATTGAAATTTAGGAGTACAGTCTTTACTGGCTAAAGTTCTTACTTTGGAAACAATAATAGATGTTTAATTATAATCAATAAGGTCATAATCTCAGGCTCAGGTCATGATCTCAGGACCTAGACCTGAGTCAGGCTCCCTGCTCAGTGAGAAGTCTGGTTCTCCCTCTCCTTGCCCTTCCCCCTGCATGTGCTCTCTCCCCCTTTCTCTCTCAAATAAATAAAATCTTAGGGAAAAGAAAGAAAAGAAGAACTGTGTCAGGTTACAAAGGAGTAACCAATAGAGAACTTGTCGTCCTGCCTAGAAACAACTGGAAAACATACACACAATGACCGCTTCCAGACACTGGGACAGTAAGCAGAGTGAAAGACTGTGATACCTGAGAGGGAGTGGGCGGTGGGGGGGGGGGTTAGAAATAAGGTTGAGTGCTACTATTTTTCTCATCTTCTGCCAGGAGGCAGATCTGGGAACCTGATACACAATGAGGAAACCCAAACAAACACAGCCATCTCCTGAATTAAAGAGATTAAGACCAGATCTCAGGGAGTGTGAAGCAGCTGGAATTTGCAAAACAGAACACCAAAAAAGGGCTACTGGAGACCCAATTTTTATTTTTATTTATTTATTTATTTTAAAGATTTTATTTATTTGACAGAGATTACAAGTAGGCAGAGAGGCAGGCAGAGAGAGAGAGAGAGGAGGAAGCAGGCTCCCCGCTGAGCAGAGAGCCCAATGCGGGGCTTGATCCCAGGATCTTGACCTGAGCCGAAGGCAGAGGCTTTTAACCCACTAAGCCACCCAGGCGCCCCTGGAGACCCAATTTTTAAAAACCCTAAAATGAACTCTTACAAGAATCAACCTTATCTGCAAAAGATTTAACTGTCTGCCAAAACAAACAAACAAGCAAACAAAAAACCCACCTGGTACTCTTAATAGAAAACAATATTCACCAACACCCAACAACATTCACAATGTCTGGCACCCAAGAAAAATGCAAAGACTCTATATTGCAAAAGCATCATAAAACTGTGACCCATCACAGGAAGAAAATTAGTTCATTAAAACATATCTAGAAATGTCAGAAGATGGGATTAGCAGAAAAAAACTTTGAAATGCTTTTATAAATTATAAATGTTAAAGGGTTTTTAAAAAATCAACATAATCACACAAACACAAGCAATAAAAATGTAGCAAATGGAAATTATAGTATGAAAAACACAATGTCTGAAATGAAAAATCTATTAGATGAAATTAACAGATTAGACACCAAAAACAAGTGAACTTGAAGTCACAACAACAGAGATGACCTAAACTGAAGGACAGAGTAAAAAACAAAACAAAAATAAATAAATATAGCCCCAGTGAACTATAGGACAATATCAAGAAATCTAACAAACATGTAATTGAAAACCCAGGACAGAAATGAGATGAAAGCATGGGAAGTTTTTTTTTTAAATAGTCAAAAATTTTCCAAACTTTCTAAAACCATAAACGCACTGCTCCAAAGGGCTTATTAGCAAATCTCAAACAGAACACACACACCTCTACATACACATATCAAGACACATGATAATCAAATTACTAAAAACCTGTCAAAAGCAAAGATTAAAGCAACCACAGGGAAAAGGAAACGTTATTTATAGGAAAGAGAGATAAGGAACACAGCAGACTTCTCATCAGAAGCATTACAAGTAAGGTGTTTAAAATGTTGGGGGGAAAAAACCTGTCAACCTAGAATTTTATATTCATCAAAAGTACCATTCAAAAATAAAGGCAAAATACTTTTCCAGGCAAACAAAACCTAAGAGAACTCATCAACAGAAGAAGTTCGTTTCAAGAAATGTTAACGTTCTTTATGATGAAAAAGAACCCAGATGATCTAAACAATAAAAACCATAAAAAATAGTAAATATTTGCATGAATATTAAACACTTTAGTCTTGATTTTTAATATCTTTAGAGGATAATACTTTAAAACTCAACTAGGAAAAACAAACATAAAATCTATGTTTGTTTTTCCTAGTTGAGTTTTAAAGTTGACCTTGGGTTTGACAATAACTCAATAACTCTTTAGATGTAACACCAAAAGCATGATTTATGAAAGAAAAAATTGATTAAGTTCTTGCAAGACACTCTGTTCATATAATGAAAAGACAAGCCATAGACTGGGAGAAAATATCTGCAAAATATCTGCAAAACACCTATCTGATAAAGGACTAATAACCAAAATATAGAAATTCTTAAAATTCAGTAATATGAAAACAAACAAAAACAATGAAAAATGGGTAGAAGATCTGAATAGACACTTTCCCAAGGAATATATACAGATGGCAAAATAGCATATTAAAAGTTGCTCAACATCATACATCATTAGGAAATTGTAAAATACAATAAGAAACTGCACACACCAACTGGAATGACTAAAAACCAAAACACCAAATGCTGGTGAGGATGTGGAGTAACAGGAACTCTCCTTCATTGCTGGTGGGAATGCAAAATGGTACAGCTGCTCTGGAAGACAGTTTGGCAGTTTCTTACAAAATTAAACATACTCAGCATACAATACAGCAATCACACACCTTGGTGTATGCACAACAAATTAAAAACTTATGTCCACACAAAACTTACACATGGATGTAGCAGCTTTACTCATCATTGGCAAAACTTAAAAGAAACCAAGATGACTTTGAATGGATAAACTGTGATATATCTATACAATGGAATCTTAATTCACCAATAAAAAGAAATGTGCCATCATCAAGCCAGGAAAAGACATGGAGAAGCCTTAAGTCCATAATACTAAATGAAAGAAAACAAACTGAAAAGGCTATATACTATGTAATTCCAACCTTAGGACATTCTGGAAAAGAAAACAACCAGGAAGGCAGAAAAAAAGATCAGTAGGCACCAGAGGCTCAGCAGGGAAGGAGAAATGAATAGGTAAAGTACTGGTGATTTTTTGGGCAATGAAACTATGCTGTGTGATAATATAATGGTAGACACATATCATTATACATTATTAAAACCCACAAAATAGGGGCACCTGGGTGGCTCAGTGGGTTAAAGCCTCTGCCTTTGGCTCAGGTCATGATCCCAGGGTCCTGGGATCGAGCCCCACATTGGGCTCTCTGCTCTGCGGGGAGCCTGCTTCCTCCTCTCTCTCTCTCTGCCTGCCTCTCTGCCTGCTTGTGATCTCTGTAGGTCAAATTAAATAAATAAATAAATAAATAAATAAATAAATAAAAAAACCCACAAAAGAGACAGCATAAAGTGTGAGCCCCAATGTAAACTTGGACTTTAATACTCAATATTGGCTCATGAAAAGCAACTGTGGATCAGAAAGGACTACTGTATCTTGCCAGCACCAGGGTATGTGCCTTACCCCCACACTCTCACTGGCCCCCAAAATGCCAACAGATGCACCTCATCCCCAAGATCACCCTCAGCTCTGCTAAAGGCAGCAGACACAAGTAGTCCACATGGGGGATGCTCCTTGGGTACCTGGCTCTGGTGGATGAGGGGTGCCTGTGCTTCTGGGACCCATGGGTCTAAAACAGTGGTGGCAGTTCTTGGCAGGCTACCACCCCCAGGGCACTGCACAGACACCAGAATGAGACACATCATCAGTTTCCCTATGAAAAAGGCCTATTTACTTGTCCTACAGATTTAGCCTAAGAGATAGGTATCAGGTTTACTACACATATAGAGACTACCAAAATGCTCTCAGGGAATGGGGGCTAGGGAACTATCCCTGCCATCTCCCTTGACCTTGCTACAGCTCACTGGTACCTCCTGGGAAGGAGCTTATAACTTGTCTGGAGTCCCAATTTTTTTTCCCAACTATTATGGAAAGGGCACCTCCAGGCTGACTGATCTGGAAGCCAGCAGGGTTTACTTTGTTTGCCACAGGATGATACATATTTGATACTTTAAAAACTGCTGCCTGAGAGTGTAGCTTGCAATCAACCTGAAACTACCTGCTGACCGAGATGCCTTCCTCTAGAACACTGACAGGTATTGGCAGAGCATCAACAACTGGGCCTAACAAGAATAAATCAGCATGATTAGACAAGCACAAATATTTGAGAGAACCAAGAATAAGAGCAAAATTGAATAAGATTCAGTGATAAAGTTCATCTCCTATATGAGGCCATTCCTTCAAGACTGAGAGAGACAGCTGTTTTGTCTATTACTTAGAAAGAGTCAAGCAAAAGGAAGAAACAGAGGAATATGTTCAAAATGAAAAAATAAACTAAAATCTGAGGGAAAAAAACTTAATGAAATAAAGATAATTTACTTGATAAAGAGTTCAAATTAATGGTCATAAAAATGCACGAATACAGGGAGAACTTCAACAGAGACAGAAATATAAAAAAGCACCAAACAGAAGTCACAGAGCTGAAGAACGCAATAAATGAACAGAAAAATATAATAAAGAGGCTCAAAAGCAGACTAGAGATGAAGCAGAAGAAAGGATCAGTGATCTGGAAGATAGGGTAGAACTCAACCAGAGCAGCCAAAAGAAAAAAGAATGCCCCCCCCCCAAAAAAAAAAAAAAAAAGTGAAGACAGCTTAAGGACCCGTGCAATGACATCAAACAGAATAACTCACATTTTAAGAGTTCCAGAAGAAGAAAGGGGCAGAAAATTTATAAAAGAAATAATGGCCAAAACCTTCCCTAACCTAGAGAAGGAAATGACATGTAGATCAAGGAAGTCCAGAGAGTTCCAAATCAGAAGAACCCAAAAAGATTCACA
This sequence comes from Enhydra lutris kenyoni, assembly GCF_002288905.1. Lineage (NCBI taxonomy): Eukaryota > Metazoa > Chordata > Mammalia > Carnivora > Mustelidae > Enhydra > Enhydra lutris. The sequence goes on from NW_019154123.1 coordinate 29,109,457, forward strand.
CCAAGACACATTACAACTGAAATGACAAAAGTTAAAGATAAAGCAAGAATCTTCAAAGCAGCAAGAGAAAAACAATTTGTTATATACAAGGGAATCCCAAGAAGATTATCAGCATATTTACTGGCAGAAACTCTGCAGGCCAAAAGAGAGTGGCATGGTATATTCAAAGGGCTAAAAGGAAAAAACTTCTCACCAAGAATACTCTGCCTGGCAAGATTATCACTGAGAACTTAAAGACAGATAAAGAGTTTTCCAGAAGGGAGGAGTCAAGATGGCGGAGAAGTATCAGGCTGAGAGGACATCCGGTAGCAGGAGATCAGCTAGATAGCTTATCAAAACATTCCGAACACCTACAAATCCAACAGGAGATCAAAGAGAAGAAGAGCAACAATTCTAGAAACAGAAAATCGACCACTTTCTGAAAGGTAGGAACAGCGGAGAAGTGAATCCAAAGCGACAGGAAGATAGACCGTGGGGGGAGGGGCTGGCTCTCAGCAAGCCGCGGAGCAACGGAGAACAAAATCAGGACTTTTCAAAGTCTGCTCCACTGAGGGACATCGCTCCAGAGGCTAAACTGGGGTGAAGCTCACACAGGGACAGCGTGGCCTCAGGTCCCGCGGGGTCACAGAAGGATCGGGGGTGTCTGAGTGTCACAGAGCTTGCAGGTATTAGAGCAGGGAAGCCGGCTACAGAGACAGAGCCGAGGAGTGAGCTCTCAGCTCGGGGTTACCTTGAACTGTAATCCGTGGCACAGGCCAGTGTTCTGTGAGTGGGCTCCCCACAAGATCCGGGGAGACCGACCTGGAAGAGCAAAGGGATCTGTGGGGTTTGGAGACTCCAGGTGGAGCTGTGTGCCAGAGACAGAAACGCTTGGTCACAGGTTGGGTGAGCTCGGAGCGCAGCCAGAGCCCAGGGAGATGGGAGTGATTAAGCACTTTTCTCTGAGGGCGCACTGAAGAGTGGGGCCCCGAGCTCTCGGCTCCTCCAGGCAGGAGATTGGGAGGCTGCCATTTTCATTCCCGTCCTCCGGAACTCTACGCAGGAAACAAAAGCTCCTGAAACTGAACCTGAGCAGATTACTTAGCCTGGCCCCTGGTAAGGGCATTGCAATTCCGCCTGGGGCAAAGACACTTGAGAATCACTACAACAGGCCCCTCCCCTAGAAGATCAACAAGAAATCCGGCCAAGACCAAGTTCACTTACCAAGGAGAACAGCGGAATCCCAAAGGAGAAAGCAAAGCATGGAATTCATGGCTTTTTTCCCCCATGAATCTTTAGTCTTGCAAAATTAATTATTTAAAAAAAATTTTTTTTCTTCTAATTTTTTGAACTTTTACCCTTTCCTCTTTTAACGTTTTTTAACTAGTTTATCTTAATACCTTTCATTAAAAAAAAAATCTTTTTTGAACCTTCATTATTATAGTCTATTTTATCCTTCATTGTATCTAACTTATTTTTTGTACACACATAGAGTTTTTTCTTCTTAAAAATTTGGGGTACAACTTCTTCTAATAGATCAAAATACAACCTAAATCTAGTACCAGGCTTGATCTAGTCTCCAGCCGGAGCAAATTCTCTCCACTTTCTTTTTCTTTATCCTCCCAACCAACTTACCTTATCAACTCCTTAGTTAGAAATTTTAAAAAATGGTTTTTTTTCATCTTTATAGTCATATTCCATCCCTTCATTGTGTTTACCCTCATATATGTTTTTGAGAGGTAATTTCTTCTAAGAGACCGAAATACTCCCAAAATTAAGTGGGTGACCCTGTTCTAGTCACCAGTCTAATATATATATATATATATATATATTTTTTTTTTTTTTCTTTAAAAAAATTTTTTTTCTGAACTTCTTTTTACCCCTCTTTCCCCCTCCCCCCCAATTTGGGGTCTCTTCTGATTTGGTTAAAACACATTTTCCTGGGGTCTTTGCCACCCTTTTAGTGTTTCATTTGCTCCTTCATATATTCTTATCTGGACAAAATGACAAGGCGGAAAAACTCACCACAAAAAAAAAAGAACAAGAGGCAGTACTGAAGGCTAGGGACCTAATCAATACAGACATTGGTAATAAATCAGATCTAGAGTTCAGAATGATGATTCTCAAGGTTCTAGCCAGGCTTGAAAAAGGCATGGACTATATTAGAGAAACCCTCTCCGGAGAAATAAAAGCCCTTTCTGGAAAAATAAAAGAACTAAAATCTAACCAAGTTGAAATTTAAAAAGCTATTAATGAGGTGCAATAAAAAATGGAGGCTCTTACTGCTAGGATAAATGAGGCAGAAGAAAGAATTAGTGATATCAAAGACCAAAGGACAGAGAATAAAAAAGCTGAGCAAAGGAGAGACAAACAACTACTGAACCACGAGGGGAGAATTCGAGAGGTAGGTGATACCATAAGACGAAACAACATTAGAATAATTGGGATTCCAGAAGAAGAAGAAAGTGAAAGGGGAGCAGAAGGTATATTGGAGAGAATTATTGGAGAGAATTTCCCCAATATGGCAAAGGAAACAAGCATGAAAATCCAGGAGGTGCAGAGAACCCCCCTCAAAATCAGTAAGAATAGGTCCACACCCCGTCATCTAATAGTAAAATTTACAAGTCTTAGCGACAAAGAGAAAATCCTGAAAGCAGCCCGGGACAAGAAGTCTGTAACATACAATGGTAAAAATATTAGATTGTCAGCGAACTTACCCACAGAGACCTGGCAGGCCTGAAAGAGCTGGCATGATATATTCAGAGCACTAAACGAGAAAAACATGCAGCCAAGAATACTATATCCTGCTAGGCTATCATTGAAAATAGAAGGAGAGATAAAAAGCTTGCAGGACAAACAAAAACTGAAAGCATTTGCAAACACCAAACCAGCTCTACAGGAAATATTGAAAGCGGTCCTCTAAGCAAAGAGAGACCCTAAAAGTAGTAGATCAAAAGGAACAGAGACAATATACAATAACAGTCACCTTACAGGCAATACAATAGCACCGAATTAATCTCTCTCAATAGTTACCCTGAATGTAAATGGGTTAAATGTCCCAATCAAAAGACACAGGGTTTCAGAATGGATAAAAAAAACAAAACCCATCAATATGCTGCCTACAAGAAACTCATTTTAGACCCAAAGACACCTCCAGATTTAAAGTGAGGGGGTGGATAACAATTTACCATGCTAATGGACATCAGAAGAAAGCTGGGGTAGCAATCCTTTTATCAGATCAATTAGATTTTAAGCCAAAGACTATAATAAGAGATGAGGAAGGACACTATATCATACTCAAAGGAACTGTCCAACAAGAAGATCTAACAATTTTAAATATCTATGCCCCTAATGTGGAAGCAGCCAATTATATAAACCAATTAATAACAAAATCAAAGAAACACATCGACAATAATAGAATAATAGTAGGCGACTTTAACACTCCCCTCCCTGAAATGGACAGATCATCCAAGCAAAAGATCATCAAGGAAATAAAGGCCTTAAATGACACATTGGACCAGATGGACATCACAGATATATTCAGAACATTCCATCCCAAAGCAACAGAATACACATTCTTCTCTAGTGCAATGGAACATTCTCCAGAATAGATCACACACTGGGTCATAAATCAGGTCTCAACCGGTATCAAAAGATTGGGATCATTCCCTGGATATTTTCAGACCACAATGCTCTGAAGCTAGAACTCAATCACAAGACGAAATTTAGAAAGAACCCAAATACATGGAGACTAAACAGCATCCTTCTAAAGAATGAATGGGTCAACCAGGAAATTAAAGAAGAATTGAAAAAATTCATGGAAACAAATGATAATGAAAACACAACAGTTCCAAATCTGTGGGACACAGCAAAGGCAGTCCTGAGAAGAAAATATATGGCAATACAAGCCTTTCTCAAGAAACAAGAAAGGTCTCAAATACACAACCTAACCCTATACCTAAAGGAGCTGGAGAAAGAGCAACAAAGAAAGCCTAAACCCAGCAGGAGAAGAGAAATAATAAAGATCAGAGCAGAAATCAATGAAATAGAAACCAAAAAAACCATAAAACAAATCAATGAAACTAGGAGCTGGTTCTTTGAAAGAATTAGTAAGATTGATAAACCCCTGGCCAGACTTATCAAAAAGAAAAGAGAAAGGACCCAAATAAATAAAATCATGAATGAAAGAGGAGAGCTCACAACCAACACCAAAGAAATACAAACAATTATAAGAACATACTATGAGCAACTCTACGCCAACAAATTTGACAATCTGGAAGAAATGGATACATTCCTAGAGACATATAAACTGCCAAAACTGAACCAGGAAGAAATAGAAAAACCTGAACAGACCCATAACCATTAAGGAGATTTAGTCATCAAAAATCTCCAAACAAACAAAAGCCCAGGGCCAGACAGCTTCCCAGGGGAATTCTACGAAACATTTAAAGAACAATTAATTCCTATTCTCCTGAAACTGTTCCAAAAAATAGAAATGGAAGGAAAACTTCCAAACTCATTTTATGAGGCCAGCATCACCTTGATCCCAAAAGCAGACAAGGATCCCATCAAAAAAGAGAATTACAGACCAATATCCTTGATGAACACAGATGCGAAAATTCTCACCAAAATACTAGCCAATAGGATCCAACAGTACATTAAAAGGATTATTCACCACAACCAAGTGGGATTTATTCCAGGGCTGCAAGGTTGGTTCAACATCTGTAAATCAATCAATGTGATACAACACATTAATAAAAGAAAGAACAAGAACTATATGATACTCTCAATAGATGCTGAAAAAGCATTTGACAAAGTACAGCATCCTTTCCTGATCAAAACTCTTCAAAGTGTAGGGATAGAGGGCACATACCTCAATATGATCAAAGCCATCTATGAAAAACCCACTGCAAATATCATTCTCAATGGAGAAAAACTGAAAGCTTTTCCTCTAAGGTCAGGAACACGGCAGGGATATCCATTATCACTACTGCTATTCAACATAGTACTAGAAGTCCCAGCCTCAGCAATCAGACAACAAAAAGAAATTAAAGGCATCCAAACTGGCAAAGAAGAAGTCAAACTATCACTCTTTGCAGATGATATGATACTATATGTGAAAAACCCAAAAGACTCCACTCCAAATCTGCTAGAACTTGTACAGGAATTCAATAAAGTGTCAGGATATAAAATGCACAGAATCAGTTGCATTTCTTTACACCAAGAACAAAACAGAAGAAAGAGAAATTAAGGAGTCAATCCCATTTACAATTGCACCCAAAACCGTAAGATACCTAGGAATAAATCTAACCAAAGAGGCAAAGAATCTATACTCAGAAAACTATAAAGTACTCATGAAAGAAATTGAGGAAGACACAAAGAAATGGAAAAATGTTCCATGCTCATGGATTGGAAGAATAAATATTGTGAAAATGTCTATGCTACCTAAAGCTATCTACACATTTAATGTAATCCCTATCAAAATCCCACCCATTTTTTTCAAAGAAATGGAACAAATAATCCTAAAATTTATATGGAACCAGAAAAGACCTCGAATAGCCAAAGGAATATTGAAAAAGAGCCACAGTTGGTGGCATCACAATTCCGGACTTCAAGCTCTATTACAAAGCTGTCATCATCAAGACAGTATGGTACTGACACAAAAACAAACACACAGATCAATGGAACAGAATAGAGAGCCCAGAAATAGGCCCTCAACTCTATAGTCAACTAATCTTTGACAAAGCAGGAAAGAATGTCCAATGGAAAAAAGGCTCTTCAACAAATGGTGTTGGGAAAACTGGACAGCCACATGCAGAAAAATGAAATTGGACCACTTCCTTACACCACACACGAAAACAGACTCAAAATGGATGAAGGACCTCAATGTGAGAAAGGAATCCATCAAAATCCTTGAGGAGAACACAGGCAGCAACCTCTTCGACCTCAGCCATAGCAACTTCTTCCTAGGAACAACGCCAAAGGCAAGGGAAGTAAGGGCAAAAATGAGCTATTGGGACTTCATCAAAATCAAAAACTTGCACAGCAAAGGAAACAGTTAACAAAACCAAAAGACAACTGACAGAATGGGAGAAGATATTTGCAAATGACATATCAGATAAAGGGCT
>NW_019154123.1:29115663-29122666 GCF_002288905.1 Enhydra lutris kenyoni
CAATAGCCAAACTATGGAAAGAACCTAGATGTCCATCAACAGATCGATGGATAAAGAAGATGTGGTATATATATACAATGGAATACTATGCAGCCATCAAAAGAAATGAAATCTTGCCATTTGCGATGACGTGGATGGAACTAGAGGGTATTATGCTTAGCAAAATAAGTCAATCGGAGAAGGACAACTATCATATTATCTCCCTGACATGAGGAAGTGGAGATTCAATGGGGGAGGGGGTTTAGGGGGGTAAGAAAAGAATAAATGAAACAAGATGGGATTGGGAGGGAGACAAACCATAAGTGACTCTTAATCTCACAAAACAAACTGAGGGTGGCCGGGGGGAGGGGTGTAGGGAGAGGGTGGTGGGGTTATGGACATTGGGGAGGGTATGTGCTATAGTGAGTGCTGTGAAGTGTGTAAACCTGGCGCTTCACAGACCTGTACCCCTGGGGCTAATAATACATTATATGTTTATAAAAAAATTTAAAAAATTAAAAAAAAAAAAAAGAGTTTTCCAGACAAGCAAAAGCTAAAAGGAATTCATCGCCACTAATCTGGATTTACAAGGCCTTCTTTAAGCTGAAAAGAAAGGGCACTACAAGAGAACATACGAAAGTAAAAATCTCACTGGTAAAGGTAAATATATGGTAAAGGTAGTGGATTAATCACTTATAAAACTAACATGAAGGTTAAAAGACAAAACTAGTAAAAATAACCAGAACAATTAATTAGAGTACACAAAATAAAAGGATGTAAAATGTGACATCAAAAACATAAATGGGGTAGAGTAAAAATGCAAACACAGAATACATTCAAACCTAATTTGATGTCAACTTAAAATAGACTGTTATATACATAGGCTGTTCTATTTGAGTTACATGGTAACCATAAGCAAAAAAGCTAGTAGATACACAAAAAATGAGAAAAAAATCTAAGCACCACACTAAAGAATCACAAGGGAGGAAAGCAGAAGAAAGGAACGGAGGAACTACAAAATAGCCAGAAAACAATGAACAAAATGGCACTAAGTACATAACTATTGATAATTACTCTAAAATATAAATGAACTAAATCCTCAAGTCAAAAGATACTGGGTGGATGAATGGGTAAAAATACAAAACCCATCTAATATGTGGTCTACAAGAGACTTACTCTAGATGGAAGGACACACAGAGACAAAGTAAAGGGATGGAAGAAGAGTTTCATACAAATGGAAACCAAAAGAAAGTTGGGATTCACTATACTTTATCAGACAAATATACTTTAAAACAAAGAGTGTAATAAAAAACAAAGATAGGCATTACATAATGATAAAGGAGTCATTCCAACAAGAAAATATAAGACTTACAAACATTTATGCATACAATATAGGTGCACCTAATATATAAAGCAAATAGTAACAGATCTAAAAGGGAGAAACTGACAGCAACAGAATAGTAGGGGAATTTAATACCACAATTATGTTGATGGCTGGATCCTTCAGAAAGAAAATCAATATGGAAACATTGACCCTAAATGAAACATCAGACCAGATGGGCTTTCTCTCCTTCCCCTTATCCCTCCCCCCTTTCTCTGCTCCCTCTACACATACACACACATAGACATTCCATCCCAAAGCAGCAGAATACACATTCTTCTCAAGTACACCTGGAACATTCTACAGGTACATCATGTTAGACCACAAAACAAGTCTCAATAAATTTGAAAATACTGAAATCATAGCAAGTATCTTTTCTGAACATAATGGTATGAAACTAGAAATCAATTACGAGAAGAAAACTGGGAAAATCACAAATATGTGGAGATTAAACAATGAGCTACTGAATAACCAAGGGGGTCAACAAAGAAATCAAATGGGAAATTTAAAACAAAACAAAACAAAACAAAAAACCTTGAAACAATTGAAATGGCACTACAACATACCAAAATCTATGTGTGAAAATACTAAAGAAAAAAAGAAAAAGAAAAAAGAACCCATGGGGAGCTCTCATCTCCACCCATTCAATGTCAACTCAGACCCAACAGGAAGAGACAGACCTTGCATATGTGTATTACTTTACTATGCCAGCAGGAGGAAGAAAATTTTTCACCCTCCCCCGCCACAGCAACACAACCAGACAATAAGAGGCTGTCACAATTCAACCAATGAAAAGCCACTATACTTCAAACCCCCAATTGACTCCGGTGAATTTTTTTTTGTTCACAACAGCCCTCCTGACTTCCCCTTTCATTTATAAAAGAGAATCCCTCTCCCTTGTTCTACAGACCCGCCCATGATTTTATTTGTAGCTTCCAAGTCTTCGTTTGCAATTCTTACTATTCCTAAACAAAACCATTTTTGCTGTTAAATTAAGTGGTAGTTTTATTTTTCAGGTTAACATAATAGGCTCAGCAAAAGCAGTTCCAAGCAGAAAACTCATAGCAATACAGGCCCAACTTAAGGAACAAAAAAATCTTGAATAAATAATCTAACTTTATACCTTAACTAGAAAAGGAAGAACAACCAAAGCCCAAACCAGTAGAAGAAAGGAAGTAATAATGATTTGAACTAAATAAATGAAAGAGACTGAAAGACAATAAAGATCAATGGAACTGAGGGCTGATTCTTTGCAAAGATAATATTGACAAGCTTTTAGCTAGACTCTTTAAGAAAAAAAAAAGAGGGCTCAAATGAATAAAATCAGAAATGAAAGAGAAGTTTAAAATGACACCAAATAAATGCAAAGGATCATAAGAGACTATTCTGAAAAAATTAAACACCAACAAACTAAACAACCTAGAAGAAATGGCTAAGTTCCTAGAAACATACAATCTTCCAAGACTGAGTCTGGAAGAAATAAAAAATGTTAATAGTCAATTACTAGTAAAAGGATTGACTCAGTAATCAAAAATCTCCCAACAAAGAAAAGTTCAAGACCAGATGGCTTCAGTGGTAAATTCTACCAAACATTCAAAGATTTACTACTACCCTCTTCAAACTCTTCCCAAAAACTAAAGAGGATGGAATGTTTCCAAATTCATTTTATGAGAGCAGGATTACTCTAATACCTAAACCAGACAAAGACACCATGAGAAAAAAAAGAAAATTACAGGCCATTATCTGTGCTGAATATAGATGTGAAAATACTCCAAATATTAGCACAATGAATTCAAGAATACATTAAAAGGATCATACACCATAATCAAGTAACATTTATTCCAGAAATGCAAGGACCGGTCAATATCCCTAACTCCATTAACATGATACACCACATTAATAAAATGAAGGATTAAAACCAGATGATCAATAGATGCAGAAAAATCATTTGACAAAATTCAACATAGATTTATGATAAAAACTTCAACAAAGTAGGTATAGAGGGAATGTACTTCACCATAATATAGGCCACATATGACAAACCCAGAGCTAACCTCATACTCGATGGTGAAAATCTGAAGGCCTTTCCCCTAAGATCAATAGAAGACCATTCTTGCCACCTTTATTCAACATAGTACTGAAAGTCCTAGCCAGAAAAATTAAGCAGAAAAAGAAATAAAAGACATCCAAATTGGAAAGAAAGTAGTAAAACTCCATTTGCAGATGACATGATTCTATAAATCTGCAAATGGAGTTTTACTACTATATCAAAAAAAATACCTAGAGATAAATTTAACCAAGGAGGTGAAAGACCTGTACACTAAAAACTATAAGACACTGATAAAAGAAACTGAAGAAGAACTGACACAATTAATGGGAAGATATTCAATGCTCATGGACTGGAAGAATTAATATTGTTAAAATGCCCATACTACCCAAAGCAATCTACAGGGTCAATGCAATCTCCATCAAAATTCCAATGGCATTCTTCACAGAAAGAGAACACGTAATCCTAAAATTTGTATGGAACCACAAAAGATCCTAAATAGCCAAAGCAATCTTATAAAAGAACAAAGCTGGAGGTATCATGCACCCTGATTTCAAACTCCATTACAAGATTATAATCATCATAACAATATGGTATTGGCATAAAAACAGACTCATAGATCATAGAAAAACATTACATAATTATAAAAAGGTTATTTTGCAAAGACTCGACATAGCCATCCTAAATCTAAATGTGCATATACCCAACAACAAAGGTACGAAGTGTGTGAAGCAAAACCGGACAAAACTGTAAGGACAAGCTGACAAATCCAAATTATACTTGGAGACGTCAACAACCTTCTCTCTACAAATGACAGAACCACAAAGAAAATCAGGAAAGATAAAGAAAAATTCAACACCACCAGTAATTAGGATTTAATAAATTTATTTATAGAACACTCTACCCAACAATAGAATACACACCCTTTCAAGTGCCCAGAAAACATATACAAAAACAGACTATATATATTTTGGTTGTAAGATAAACCTTAACAAATTTAAAAGAAGTGTAATCAAACATAGTGTGTTCTCTGACCACGATGGAATCAAAGTGGAAATTAACAACAGAAAGATAGCAGGAAAAACCTCCAAACACTTGGAAACAAAATAATACACTTCTAAATAATCCAAGGATGAAAGGGGCAATCATGAAAAAATCCATTGAAATAAAGGAAAATAAAAATACAACATATCAAAATATGTTAGAAACAGCTAAAACAGTGCTGACAGGGAAATTTACAGCACTAATACAGATTTAAGAGGGAAAAAATCTCAAATTAATAATCTATTAAGCGCCCACCTCTAGAGGGAAAAAAAGAGCAAAATAGCCCAAAGCAAGCAGAAGGAAAGAAAACAAAGATAAAGCAGAAAGCAATAAAACTGAAAACAGAAAAAGAAATCAATGAAACAGAGAGCTGGTTCTGTGAAATAATCAGTAAAAATGACAAATACTAGTAAGACTAACAAACAAACAAAAAGAATTTCTCAATTAATTTTATGAAGCTTGCATTACCCTCATTACAAAACCAGTTTATCTGGATAACAAAAACTAGAGACGGTACAAAAAAAGAAAACCGCAGACCAATAACCCTCATGAATATATAAACAAAGATCTTTAAAAAAATATTAACAAATAAAATTCAGCAACAGACAACAAGTGTTTAAACCATGACTAACAGATTATTGCAGGGATTCAAGCCCGGTTCAATATTTGAAAATCAATCAGTGTGATCATCCATATTAACAGGTTAAAGAAGAAAAATGACATGATAACATCAATCAATGCAGAAAAAACATCTAACAAAATCAACATCCATTCATGATTCATGATAAAAACTCAGGAAAAAAAGTGGGGGAAATAGAGGCAAACTTGCTCAACTTGAAAAAGAGCAGCTATATAAAACTTACAGTAAATAATACCATATATATATAAAACTTACATATATAAATGTAAAAAACATATATATAAATACCATATATATAACTTATTACAGTAAATAATAACATATATGGTATTATTTACATTATATATGGTATTATTTACTGTAAGTTTTTTATATGTTTTATATATATATGTATATATATATATATGTGTGTGTATGTATATATATATATATATATATATATATATATATATATATATATATAATAAATTGTGGAAGTCTGAATGTTTTTCTCCTAATACTGGGAACAGAGGAGGATGTCTGCTTTTACTATTCTTACTCTACAAAGTGCTAGAAGTTCTAGCCAATGTAATAAGGCAATGAAAGGAAATAAAGGCATAGAGGATAGAAAGAAGAAATAAAACTGTCCCAATTTTCAGTGTTGTCTCAAATTATCTACAAAGAAACTCTTAAAGTAGTAGGTTGAGTTCAGTGAGATCACAGGATACAAGACAACAATACAAAAGTCAAGCGTATTTTTACATAATAGCAATGAACATGTGAATATTGAATTCAAAAACACAGTGTCATTGGGGATCCTGGGTAGCTCAAGTAGTTAAGTGTCTGACTCTTGATCTCAAGTTCATTAGTTCAAGCCCCACACAGAGCTCCACCCTGGGTGTGGAGCTGATATAAAAAAAAATTACAGTATCATTTACAATCACTCAAAACAAAAGTGACACACAATGTGTAAATCTAATAAAAGTGACCAGACTTATACACTAAAAACTACAAAATGCTGATGAAAGAAATTAAGGATAAGTTAAATAGAGAGCCATACCATGTTTCACAGACTGGAAGACTCAACCAACATCTTTACTACCAATAGTAATGGTATGGCTCTCTATAGTAAAGATATCAATTTTCACCAAATCAATTTACATATTTAAGACAATTAAAATCCAATCAAAATCCCAAGACATTTGTAGGTTACTATAAAATTTGGAAAGACAGGGGTGCCTGGGTGGCTCAGCCATTAAGCATCTGCCTTTGGCTCAGGTCATGATCCCAGAGTCCTGAGATCGAGCCCCACGCATCAGGCTCCCTGCTCTGCAGGAAGCTGCTTCTCCTTCTCCCACTCCCCTTGCTTGTTTCTCTCTCTTGCTATCTCTCTCTCTGTCAAATAAATAAAATTAATAATAAAATAAAATTTAGAAGGACAAGGAAACTAGAAAAACTAAGACAATTTTGAAAAAAAATGGATGAGATCAAGTCTATCCAATTTCAAAACATGTATGTAGCTACATTAATCAAGACTGTGTGGTATTTGTGGTGAATAAACACATAAATCAATGGAACTGAACAGCTCTATACAATGCCTAACCAATTTACGACAAATCTGTAAGAGCAATTCAATAGAGGAAAGATAGCCTTCTCAACAAATAGTGGTGGAACAAGTGGATATCTACAGAAAAAAGAAAGAACCTCAACCTACGTCCCACATCTTACACAAAAAGTAACTCAAGGGGGAGGAGTCAAGATGGCGGAGAAGTAGCAGGCCGAGACTACTTCAGGTAGCGGGAGATCAGCTAGATAGCTTATCTAAAGATTGCAAACACCTACAAATCCAACGGGAGATCGAAGAGAAGAAGAACAGCAACTCTAGAAACAGAAAATCAACCACTTTCTGAAAGGTAGGACTGGCGGAGAAGTG
>NW_019154123.1:29127666-29213617 GCF_002288905.1 Enhydra lutris kenyoni
AAGAGTAAATGAAACAAGATGGGATTGGGAGGGAGACAAACCATAAGTGACTCTTAATCTCACAAAACAAAATGAGGGTTAATGGGGGGAGGGGGATGGGGGGGTGGGATTATGGACATTGGGGAGGGTATGTGCTATGATGAGTGCTGTGAAGTGTGTAAACCTGGCGATTCACAGACCTGTACCCCAGGGGATAAAAATATATTATATGTTTATAAAAAATAAAATTTAATAAAAAAAAAAAAAGTAACTCAAAATAAATCATGGACTTATTTTAAAAAAAAAGGAAATCTTCAGAACCTGGGACCAGGCAAAGACATCTTAGATTTGTTACAAAAAGTATGACACATGAAGAAAGTGTTAGTTAATAAAATGGACTTCTCCAAAATTAAAAATTTTTGCTCCATAGGAAAGACCCTAGTAAGAGGATGAAAAGTGAAAAGACAAGCACCAACTGGGAGAAAATGTTTGCAAATGACGTATCTGACAAAGGATTAGTATACTAGATTATGTAAAGGACTCTCAAAATTCAATGGTAAAACAAAAAACAAAAAAAGCCCAAAACAATTAGAACATGGGCAAAAGCCACGAAGAGATATTTCACCAAGAAGAATATACAGATGGCAAATAAGCACATGAAAAGATGTTCAGTATCATTAGCCATTAGGAAAATATAAATTAAAACCACTGACATATCATAACACACTTATGAAAGTGGCTAAAATAAAAAACAGTGACAACACCAAATGCTGATGAGGATATAGAGAAACAGGATCATTCATCCATTGTTGACGGGAATATAATATGGTACAGCCACCCTGGACAGCGGTTTATTAAAAAGCTACGCATGAGGGCACCTGGGTGGCTCAGCTGGTTAAGCGACTGCCTTCAGCTCAGGTCATGATCCCAGGGTCCTGAGATTGAGTCCTGTATTGGGCTCCCAGTTCCATGGGGAGTCTGCTTCTCCCTCTGACCTTCTCCCCATCATGCTCTCTCTCACTCTCTCTCTCAAGTAAATAAATAAAATCTTAAAAAAAAAAAAAGTTACACATGAATGTTTAATAGGAGCTTTAAACATAATAGCCAAAAACTAGAAAAACTCCAATATCCTTCAACAGGTGAGTGGTTAAACAATGTTTCATCCGTATCATGGAACAGCACTCAGCAACAAAAAGGAACAACTACTGATATATACAACAACAATTTTCTGGATGAATCTCCAAAAAAATTGTGCTGACTTTTAAAAAATCAATGCCAAAAGTTTACGTACTTATAATTCCATTTATAAAAAATTTTTGAAATGATAAAATATTAGAAATGGAGTACAGATTAGTAGTAGCTGTGAATTTATGAAGCAGATGGGGGTGGGAGGGAAGTGGGTGTGGCAAAAGCAACTGAGGGATCTTTGTGGTGACGGAAATGTTCTGTATCTTGACTGTATTAATGTTCATATCCTAGTTAGTGATATAATACTACCATTACCACTGCAGGAAATTGGGTAAAGAGCACAGGAGACCTCTGTGTTATTTCTTACAACCACATGAATCTATAATCACCACAAAATTAAAAAGTTTAATCAAGAAAAAAATGGAAATTTCTGAACACAAGTTAATCTAAAGAATTCAAATCCCAAAGAAATGAGCCTTTTCTTAAGAAGGCAGACACTTATATAAATGAAGCAAGTTTAGGCAAGAGGAGGCAAAGGACTGGGCCTGATCCGGATTAAGAAACTCTGCTGGGGGGGGCGCCTGGGTGGCTCAGTGGGTTAAAGCCTCTGCCTTCGGCTCAGGTCATGATCTCAGGGTCCTGGGATCGAGCCCCGCATCGGGCTCTCTGCTCAGCAGGGAACCTGCTTCCCTTCCTCTCTCTCTGCCTGCCTCTCTGCCTACTTGTGATCTCTGTCTGTCAAATAAATAAAATCTTTAAAAAAAAAAAAAAAAAGAAACTCTGCTGGGGTAAGGAGTGGATTTTTTTTTTTTTTAATATAATCTCTATGCGCAACCCGGGGCTCAAACTCAACCCAGAAATCAAGAGTCACATCCTCTACTGACTAAGCCAGCTAGGTGTCCTAAGGAGTGGAGTTTTAGTGACAGGTGGGTTGGCCTGACAAGTTAGAACCTGGAAGAGTCTAAAATGGAGAGTTCGTTATCCCCACATCCTGGATCATGCTCCTGAAACATTTACTAATGGTAACTGCAGTGGAGGAGGCTGGGACTTGGGATAGAAGAGCAGTCAAACATTTCTATAGTCTCAAAGTTCTTAGAACCTAAAATCCTGCTGGTTGAAAGAATTTATGAAAGACATAGAACTGATCTCACTCTGAATATATTTGAAAATAGCAATAAGCAAAAAGTAACTAACGTAGCAACCTAGCCCTATACAAATTCAACTCCTAACTGATTAGTTTCATTCTAGCTTCTGGAAAGTGAAAGAACAAGGGTTTAATCTCGATTTTTTTTTTTTACACACTATGTAAAGCACACAACAAAAACTTCAAGATACGAGAAAAATCAGTAGAACACGAATAAGGGAAGAACTATTAAAAGCAGACCCCCAGGAGAACCACAGATGACAAAGATATTAGAACTAGCACAAGACAAAAAAAGGCAATTTTAAATATATAAAGTGCATTAAGAGATACTGTGTTGTTGTGAAGGATATACAAAGTGGATACAATAATGAATTCAAAAAGAAAAATGGAATTCCCAAAAAAAAAGCAAATAGACATTCTCAAAGTGAAAAGTACAATAAATGAAATTAAGGAAAACTTATGACCTATGAAAACAAAGTAATTTTAAAATGCTACAGAACTATAATCAATGATATAAAAGAATTTTCAAAATATATTAGATACAAATGATCCCATTGTTCCGTCAAGTCCCCCACCCTTCTCCAGTCCCTCAACCATGCATGGCAAATACTACTAATTTACGACAGCAGAAAAATTATCTTTATCTATAAAATTTATTTTTAGTTTGTTTATAAGCTATCAGTACAAACTCTGAATCACACAACCACAAGGAATCAATCTAGCACCTACTTAAAGCTCACCACATAAAATGAGAACCGAAAACTAAACTGAACTTTGTTCCAGGATCCAAGTTTTTTCTAAAAGCAAAAGTGACAATAAACACATTTAATGGGAGTTGGCATTAAGCAATAAATACACTTTAACAACTAAGTTATCAGAATGTTTTATATAATTATACTCCAATCTAATAATATATATACTTTAAAAAATTATCCTACTACAGGTTATCGAGCATTTTTACCTGGCAGTAAAACAATGAACAAACAGTAGAGGGCAGCATTTCTATTTACTATCAAAATTTAGCTTTTAAAAATCTAAAAAAAACCTGGTACCTATGTACGTGGACTTTCTTTTAAAAGGTCTCTTTCTTAGCTACTGGCTAACATACTATTTTAATACAACCTAGCACAACTAAAAATGCCCTCACATACAAATATGAACATTTAAATAAAAGACAGTTGTTTCACCCAAAGAAGCCAAATTTTCTATTATAATTCCCAACCAATAAGCCAATAAGTCAACATTTCTCTGGTGATTTATTTCCTACCACTCTATCAGCTACCTAGTTAAACAGTTGCTGAGTACCCACTGGAATCACAAATAAGTTTCTATTCCCACATATGGACCATTTCTCTTTATCCATATAAGAAGACCACACAGTAATCACTGAAAGAAGTACCATAGTTATTACATTCATGAACATTCAGCAACCAAAGATTCAGCAAGCTGTCTTCAATGACCGAGCATTAACCTAACTTTAATATCTAAGCAGCAAAAGAAGAGGTAGATAAAATATAAACAGGCAGGGGTAGAAGTGTCTTTAAATCCTACCCTTTTTCATTTTCCTTTTATTCCTACTTCCAGAATGCCCTAATGATAGAGCTGTACCTAAACCATCTACCACTCCTAATAAGAACCAGCACACTAGTCATTAAAGGCAAGGAACAGGAATTAGAAAAGAAGAAAAACCAACGGTGTCAAACACAGAGAATGAGTCAGAGAAAGATGGCTCTGTCCAACTAGAAGGTTATATATTGTATTACTATTTAATACGGATTATAAAAAGATCTAACAATTAGTAAAGTTTTACTATATGGCAGTCATCATTTCACACACTTGACAGGTATGAGCTCAATTAATCTTTAACAACCCTGTAAAGTAGGTGCCATTATTTTCCCCATTTTAGAGATAAGGAAACTTAAACACAGAAGAATTAAGTGCTTTGTCCAGGAATCAAGCATTGGGACTAGAACTCAAAGGTCTCTAGAGCCTGAGCTCTTAAATATTTTTCTTTATTGTCTCTGAGCAAACTAAGTGATATAACTTCAGTTGAGTGATTGCTACAGAATGAAGACTATAAAAAATTTTAAAACAAGAGTAACAAAATAGGAAAAACATTAAGTCTTAGTCCTCATTCACTTGAAAGCTGGATTGTAAAAGGGAAGGGTAGTACCTGAAACATAATCTCTATTATTCCAATTCAGTAGGTCCCAAATAAGGTGAACCCCAGATGAGCACTGACTGACTGGATATTAAAAACTAAAGAGAAGGTGAAAGTCAAGAAACAAGACAATACATTCTGGAAAGTTCAAAGAAATTCAGTCATGAATAAGATTAGGACCTCTAATGAGCCCTTCCAGATGTAAATGAAGAACAATTTAATGAAAACATATTCAATATAAAATAGGGCATGCTAGCGGGGGGGGGGGGGGGGAGAGTCTGAAGGTGATAAAAGTTAAGATACTGTGGCAGCAATATTTATGAAAACACTGAAAATGCCCACATCTTTTATACTAGAAATTCCTCACATAAGAATCATGGTTATGGTCAGAGATTAAGCACAAAGTACATCATGTTAAGAGAAAAAAACAGAAATAATTCAAATGCTTACTCATTTAATAAATTATAAAGCATCCAAACAATGGAGTCAAATTTTTTTAGTGGAGTCATTTTAAATGCTATTAGGTGATCACCCAATAATGTGTAAGGATTTTCAAAATATATTAAATACAAATGATCCCATTGTTCTGCCAAGTCCCCTATATTTCTCCAATCCCTCAGCCATGGAAAAGACTACCTGATGGCAGCATTCTTCCTTCAACCTGTTAGAATTCCCAAAACAGAGAGACCTGTGGGCATCCAACACCAACCAGAGTTGGCACTAGAAATAAATCTATTTCATTTAGTCAAAGGCAGGTAACTTTAGTCAACGGGTGAAGTCATGGAGCAAAACGCTAGGCAAAATTTATGAAATAGGTGAAATGTGCCTTTGATTAAACGAAATCAACTGTTAAGAAGTCTTAAGCGATGAATTTAAAATCCTGCTCCTCAGGCAAGGGAATCAAAAATATTGTCTAGCCTCTTAGTGGGAGTTTATACTAATAGTTGGGAAAGGTTTATAAGGGATAAACTTAACCAGCTTTTCTGCCTCTCTCTTCTGGGCAGGAAACATTCCTTAAGGTGTACTACTTATGTAGAAGGTATTTCTAATACCAAAACACTTTTTTTCTTGGCTAGATAAGTTGATTCTAAAGTTTATGTAGGAAAAAAACAGGAAAAAATCCTCCCCACCTCCTTTTTAAGAAAAGCTCAAAAAAAGAAATCAATGAGAAACAATATATTAGATGCTAAGTCATACTAAAAAGTTTCAATAAGTAAAACACCGTTCGGTTGGTTCATGAATATACAGACCAATGGAACAGAATTGAATGTCTAGAAGCAGACAAAAATACTTAAGATAATTTATTTGTCAAAAAGTGGCATCTCAATTCAGTGGGGATAAATATGGACTTTTTAATAAACAACACTGTAACAAATAGGTAACCACTGAAAAAACAGTTCCAAATAATACTATACATCAGGATAATCTTCAAACGGTCCAAAAATTTAAAAATGAAATTCTAGAGTATAAGAGGGGGAAAGAGAAGGGGAAGGAAAAAAACACCTGCAACTCCTATTACAAAGACTAATCTCCTTGCTATATAAAGAGCTCCTAAAAATTAAGAAAAAGACCAACAACCCAAAAGAAAAACTGTAATAAATCTTGCTTGAATATGAGATGCAAATTAAAACTACATTTATACATTTCTCACCTAACAAATTGTCAAAAATCCAAAAATTTGAAAATACATTCCATCAACAAAGTTTCAGGGAAATAATCACTTTGATACACTGCTGGTGGGAATGCAAAATAGCACAATTCTAATGGAGGAGAGTCTGGCAATAGCTACTGAAATTACAGATTTCCTTACACTCTAAAGCAGCAATCCTAATATCATACAGATATATCTGTACAAATATAAAATGACATACATACAAAGTTGTTTACCAAAATAGTTTTTAACTGTAAAAGAATGAACTCTGGTGCCCAGCAAAAATACATTTATATATTCTGAATATTTTGGAATTTCTCATGATACACAGTATTAGGCATAGATCCAACTTTCATCTTTCCCCAATTAGAACCAGTTGTTATATGCCATTCACTTAAAAGTTCATGTTTGGTTAAAAAAAAAAAAAAGTATGATATATTCACTCAATAAAATACTGTATTTCTGTAAAAATGAATGAGGAAAAGCTCTGTGTGCTAAAATGAAGAACTTGAGGATATTTTAAGTACGTAAAACTGACGAGGGGCACAAGATTATGAAAAACAAAGGACCTACTGCATAAAGGAGAAATAAAAACATCCAAGATAGGAAAAACAAAAGCAGCTTCTTACGGAGAAAGAAATGAGACACAGTTATATAAACTCTTTAATGACAGTTTTGATACTTGAGTTTATTTTGAGTAATATGTGAGTTTATTGCCCCCTCAAAAAGAAAGGTTTAAAAAATTCAGGAGGAGTAAGTGAAGGGTTGGCTGGTACATGGGAATAGTTGTTATAGATCAGTAATCTAACTCCGTATAAATTAGTTAAAATTAAAATTAGGTTCCCCTGTCAAAATGGCCACACTTCATGTAGCGGTGGATTGGACAGATATATAACATTTATGTCACTGCAAAAAGTTCTACTGGAGTGAAGTTGTTACTTAACGTTAATTTTCAGCCTAGGGATAGAAGTAAGCCCTAAAAAATGAAAAAGGATCTGTCTCTCCCAAATTAGGTATAAAGCACAAGGAAAAAACACACTTTATATGTATATAATCAGTCAACAAATTAGTCAAATACTTAAGTAACTAGTAAGTCAAGTGTCAAGACATTATAAACGAAGAAAAAGGTGGAAAACACTGGGAGACAGGCCACTTTCTGGATCCTTTTAAATCCATTATAATACAGAGAGATACATTTTAGTGACAATTTCCAGGATCTCAACATATAACCATATTCAAAATAAGACTTAAAATCCATTATAAAGTAAAATACTCTTCTTCTTTAATCCATAAATTTGGAACATCTGTACCAAAGCTTCATACATTCAACAATTATTTACTGAGTATCCACTCTAAGTAGGTACTCAGACACTTGCTTTGGCATCAGAAATACCTTGGGGAAAAAGATGTCTTACTTTTAAAGCTTACCATACAGTGAGAGAAATATACATTAAAAAAGAATCACATAAATATATGATACAGCGTGTGTTATAAAGGAATAGTAAAGTATTCTTACAGAAGTAGAGGAACCTTACTTAATCTTGGGCTTTAAGGTAGGCTTCCTTGAGGAAGTCATATATAAGCTGGAATCTGAAGGGTTAATAAGATTTGGGGTAAGCACTTGCAAACAGAGGAAATTATTATGCATGAAGATCTCAAAGAGGAAGGAAACACCTCACAGGAATTGGGGGGGAAAGAAAAAAAGATCTGATAACAAAAATAATGAAAACCTCGTCTATACCTCCTAAAACAAATGTATTGGGAATCCTTAATTGGAAGAGACTCCCAAGACTCCATGTATCAACTTCAAATATCACCCCAACGGCAGTTAATATGGACTCCAAGTTTTGGAAAATGAGTTAAATAATAAAATAACAACAACTGGTACTGAGTATAAGAGAATCTCCTGAAATATAAAAGTTCCTTTTCTCCTTTCTAAGCTTAATCAAGAACATACAGTATAATTTTCTTTTTCTTTCAGGTCTTTCTCCTGCCCCCTAAACTTCTGCTAAATGATCCTAAAAGAAACAGAGACAAAGAACATCCTTTTTATACTTGATAAAGAAGCAGTATAACAAAAGATGGAAAAGAACAGAATTCTACTCCAAGAATTCTGGTACTAAAGTTATGGAACTCCCTTCTCTCAGAAGTGAATGGACAGCTGCAAAACCTCTATACTAAAGATTATGAATGCCCACAGCTATAGCTTATACATAGTGCTTTACCACTAACAAAAGAAAACATACCATATATAACAATACTACTAAATCATTCTTGTTGGACCTTGTATATTCCTCCAAATTAATTTTCCCATGGGATAAAGAGTCTGATAAAGCCACACCTATCTGCCTGGCTCCCTGACAATATTAACTTTACCCCAACTGACATACATTTACAAAGAAGCTAGCTAAGAACACAAAAATTTACAAACACAAAAATAAGTATCTTTTAGAAAGACATTATGTGAAAAGCACAACATATTATATCCAAGCTGACTGAACTACATAGAAATCTATGTATGTATATTAATGATAATCATAAATACTGCAATGATAGACTCACTAGAATTTTTTCCCCTGCAAAATATCTAAATTCAGAACAATATTTTTTAAAACTCAAAGAGAAAATACATTTTTATTTTCATTAAGAGGCAAAACAAACATTAGTATTTAAAACATATTAATCAGAAAAAGAATGTAGAGCTATTTATGATCATCTTAAATTAGTAAATGACATTAATACTACTGTAAATAGAGGCCAAGATTTGGCAGTTCAGTAGCAGTGATGATTTAGTCATCACATCTCACAACCTAGTCATTTGCAAACGTTTTAAAATAAGAGTCTTCATTGTGAAGAACACACAGTTACGAGGGGAAAAAACCCAGAAAACTAATCATCATTGCTTTAGCTCAACCCACATGCCTGTTCTTAAGGGTATCCATGGTAGCAGTGATGCAACATGCCAACCTAGCTCACTGTGCCTACACAAGTGGGAGAAAGGGGAGGCGGATGATGGGAAAAAAATCTCACTTGGAAAGGTGTTTTAGTATTAACATGATAGAATTACATCAACTATATTGTCAGACTTTAAAAACACATATAAAAACCAATAAGCTCTCTAAAGATCAGAAAAGAGAAAAGATCCAAGAGAGAAAACATGAAGCAATTTAGTTGAAAAGAAAATTAAGAATTTTCCTCTTCCTGCTGTAGTCATTAGTTAAACGTTCAAGGGTTTTATTTCTAATAATAGATGAAATTATTTAAATTTACTCTTTCAAAAGTAACTACAAATAATGTTTTAGGCTTCCTAATTTCAAACTTACATCTTTTCTCTTTGTTAACAGTTACATAATAAAAATGTATAAAAACTTTACAATATTGATCCCATATTTTAACAATAGCAGCTCTCTTTTGTTTAGAAAGGGTCAAAGGCAAACATTCTTTTATTAAGAAGGGTAAGAATGAGAGAAGAGCAAGCATTTCAAGTAAGCTGACTATAATATCAAAAATCAAAATCAAAATGAGTGAAGTGATAAAAGGTAAATCACTAGAAGAACTAACCACAGACAACCATGAAAAGAACTCCTGGAGAAAAAGAACCCAAAACCTGTTTTCCAGGCTTTTTGCCCTTTAAACATTGTTTAAGAATATTTAATAAGACGTTTTACTTAGAGGTACAAGACATCCCCTTAGAAAGAGGATGGGACCAGATAATGGGCATGTTTGTATCTGATTAAAACTCCTGTTTGAACTGTAACTCTTTGAGCAACAGGCAAAGAAAACTAATTTCCACCAATTTTCTCACTTTTCCTTTTGTGAGAAATAGTTCACTATACAGGAACAGTATATTCTCAGAATTTACAAATTTACTTTTATTACTGAACATTATTTGACAATCTCAACAATTTTGTCTAACAATCACTGTCATCTTAAGTTACAGAAATAAGAACCAACAAAGTAAACTATTCCATAAAAGACCATGTAAAAATTGAAAATATAAGCATCCTGAATCTTATACAATGACACAACGTCCAAAAACTGGTGCTCAGAAATAAAAGAAACCGAACTTGGGAGATTAAGCAGAGTATGTTGCACTTTGAGGACAATAAGTAAAACAGACTTAAAAATAAGTACTTCCTTAAGGAGTACTTCTACAAGTTTAATCATTTTAAATCCAAATCAACATCTTTCCAAAGGCAAAACAATCAGAACTTAACTATTTTTTAATTCTTGAAAAAAAATTAACTATTTTTACAATTGATAGAACAGTCTAGAAACCGTTCTCAAAATGAGTTATACTTTTTTTTTTTTTTTTTAATTTTTTTTTTTTAAAGGGAGAGATCACAAGTGGGAAGAGGGGGGGGGGGGGGGGGGGGGGGGAGGGGGAAGCAGGCACCCCGCTGAGCAGAGTGCCTGATGCGGGGCTAGATCCCAAGACCCTGAGACCATGAACCGAGCAGAAAGCAGAGGCTTTAACCCAATGAGCCACCCAGGTGCCCCAAAATGAGTTCTACTTTAAACCATTATCATATGTTGGGGCAAAAAATAAAACAGAGGGGGAGAACTTTCATAATATATTTATAAGATTTAAATATAATCAAGGCCTTATAAACCTTTGCTATGGGAAAAAAGCTTCCTATAGATCTCAGAGGGAAACAAAATCCACTCAATACACTATTTTTAGCCATTTAAAACACATTTCAAAATATTACCTTCCCTAAAGAATACAAACTAAGCATCACATGGATTCAACTATTTTTAAATATATAACAATGTTACACTTTGTTTTCAAAATACATTATGAACAAAAAGGCCTCTCACATTCTGTCACTAACAATGAAATGGAGAAAGCATACTATATCTTACCTTTGTGGTTACAATGCACAGGCAATCCATTACTTTACCATTACAATTATTTTACACGTAAAGCAGATTACTGCAAACTATTTTAAGTTCCATATGAATAAAAAACTTAAAAATAAAATTAAAAAATGAAGTTGTGAGATAAAACCATAGATAAAAAGTTGTAACTATGATCAGATCTCTCCAGAATCCATTCTTAGAGGTATTAATTTTTCTACTATCCAAAATACAAGAAACCAGAATGTGTCACGTGCCCTACAATCTTCTTTATGTAATCTATATCTGAAAAACTTCAAATTATCCCACAAAACACCGTGGAAGATATCAGGGTTTATTCCGTAAGAGTTCACTGCTGCTTCAGATGCTATTTCATTAATCCCTCTTTCCAAGATATGAGGTTGACAAGGAGTCATCTGATGAAATGTTCCACAAAGAGGTTTCCCCGATATAAATTTAAATCTGCTTCTTGCTTGCTACAGTTTGGATATTCAAAAAAAAAAAAAACAAAAACAAAAACAAAAAAAAAACTTCCAAAAAAGAAAAATCACTTAAAAAAATGCAAGCAAACATTTCTTCCACTAAACCATTTCAGCAACTGCAGCTTGCAAAGTAATGACTTTCTCAAGCAGTAATGAATGGAATATTCCATGTGGTATTTTTAAGAAGGGGAGAAGGAAGAACAAAATGCAATAATTTAAAATAGTATGTCTAAAACTTACCTCTTCTCTCTTTACTAAAAAAAAAAACCCCAACACTTAACCAATGAAGCCAGATTTTAACTTTAGTGCCTTACTAAATCCATTTTACCTAGTCCTTTAGAGAAAAAAAAATAAACACCACAAAAAGATAATTATAACTTTGTAACACTTCAAACTCTTCAACAAGACTTTGTTTTAACCCAGCAGGAACCTAACTACTTCTGAATTGTGAATTAATGTCCTATCCTCAAGATCACTGTGAAACAGAACTAGATAGGCTGACAGGGGACAAGGAAGAAAGATGCAGCTGGCTTTCAGTCTCACAAGCTTGCCACCTCCCCTTAAAAATGTACAGTTAGGAAGAGAACTACCTGCAATTTCTGTCCATCAGGTTTCCTCATGGTCTACAGGTATTATGAATGACCTCAATTCAAATTACTAAACTGTTGCCATTTGCCTCTTATAACCTAACTTCTACACCTAATGTTTCAGGTATCATGGGCTACATCAGCAACTTTAATTATAAGGGTTACAAGAAAGAGTTAATACATGTATACCACTTATATCTTTCATATAATAAGCATCATCATCATTATTATTGTTTGGCTATTAGGTGATAGCTTTTTGTTTCAATCCTAATGGGATACACTTAAGACATATCCAGTGGAAGTTTACCTTGAACAGAGTCTTAACAGGACTACTGCAAGGATTAAACAATATGTGCACAGTACTAAAAGAACTGCCAACCTTGTTAAGTGCTCAATAAATGCCAGTTAGAGCTGTAAATCTATATACATAAATGTGGCTATGGGGGCTTGGGGTGAGCAGAAGTAAATTTCACCATGAGCCAACAAATCCTTTCCCCCATACAGAAGAGAGAGCCTGGTTGGAGATTGAGAGTACCCCCTTCTTCCCTTCCTACCACCCCAACAAACTTTTGCTCCTAACATGAAAGAATAAGCCCACTCAAGGCTAACGACTCCACACATAATTAAATTTTAACATTTTTTAGGAAAAATACTGAAAACAATTTAGATAATAGGCAAAAGAAAGGCATGTGAAACTCTTCAGCTGGTTTCTCCCTTAGTGTTCTGAAATTTATGTGAAAATTTTATGATATCTAAAATAGTCTAGCCCAGAGAGAACACATTCCTAAGTCTGGCAGACCTCCTAACAGTGGAGGTTGAAAATCACCATACCAAGAGTCAGAAACAGACTCTGTTAACTTTAAGGAGCCACCTTCTTTTGGGGCAGGAGGTACGTCTCAGTGTCCCCCTTTATAAAATAAAAAAAACTCAGTAGTTTCTAAGAGTCTTTCCACTTATAAGATTCCTATGTCTCAGTTTCTCAATTCATTGGATTCTAAGTTCTAATGGGGTAAGACTCAACTACCACTTTATCCCTAGCACCTGGTAACCAGAATGTAACATGGGCGCAATAAATATTTGTTGAATTAACAAATAGCCATTCTAATATCTAAACTATAGGTGATTACAAAATTATAAGAGTTCTGAAATGACCCTGAAAATCAGATACCCCATTTTCCCAGTAAAACCTGATTAAGATAGTTTTGCCAGATCAAATATAAGCCTGTAAGAATACAGATGAAATAATCAGTATCTACTTTAAATTGACTCAATTAATATATATACTTAACAACACATATTATTAAGATAATATGGCTAAAGTATTTTATTCCAGTCACATTCAGAAAACAATTACCATCAAATTCTTCATATTCACCTTAATGTTAGGGTCGTCATTGTAATACAGCCACTTTTAAAAATCATCTAATCATTCTGACCTCAAACATCAATTTCACTTCCCTCTAAATCGTTTAGATGCTGCACTTTTTGAATCTATATATTAAAATGTCACCTGACATTTTATCTCAAATCACTATTAGTATCTATTCACATAATACACAATTTCCCCCATTTGTTATGTAGGTATATATCTGAATCTCTATAATATGGCCACTTTTATCAACATACTTTTTAATCTTTCAAAAAAGATTGTATATTATATCCAATACTTGATTTTTAAGATCATACTCAGCCATGATTATTTAATCTGTGTTACATTCTACACTCATTGTATTTTCTATAAACATCCAAACTTGCATGAAGGACATTTCAAGCCTATGTGTTCTTCTTAAACTGTAATTTGTGTGCAAAATAATTCAGAAATTACCCTATAACATGAGCAACCTCAGAAGGTCTGAAATATAAGCATTTGGGGATGGCTACACTTCACCTAATATTCGGGCACATAAGATAATTAACAGTATTTTAGAATACTAACAGCTTTCTATATATAGGCAACTATTTCAACCATGACAGAACAGAGAAAGGATCAACTCTCCTACCTTAAAACTAAAGAACAGAACATATAAGAAAAAAATATTTTTAGATATTGAACAAAGGCAGTGCAAAACAGTGATCCTTGTGAGAAGAAAACAAATGAAGTTGAATCCCATAAATGCCTCAGGTAACTACCTGAAAAGTCTCCAGGCTGCCGCAGAGGGAAGGGGAAAATAAACAAAGCCCAGCAATCTAAGGTAAGAAGAGAGATGAGAATTCAGGAAGGCTAAGGTGTCTAATATTCATAGGTAAGAGTACCAGGGAGAAGACAATTACACAGAGAGAGCTCAACAGATCCAGATAATTCTTCTCAAGTCTTCAGATTATTTCTGATCAGTCATACTTGTAAGGACACTTGGGGAAAGAACTGTATAAAGAAACAGGGAGAACAATCCCGAGAGTTCTCACAGGGCCAAAAACAATGGAAAAACTCCTAAGAGAGTCAGAAAAGTGTAGGTACACCTCATTTTATTGCACTTTGCTTTACAATGGATTTTTGTTTGTTTGTTTTACAAATTGAAGGTCTCTGGCACCCCTGTGTGTCAACCAAGTCTACTGGCACCATTTTCCCCAAAGCATTTGCTCACCTCATGATCCTGTGTCACATTTTGGTAATTCTAGCAATATTTCAAACTTTATTATTACACTTGTTAGGGTGATCTGTGATCAGTGATCTCTGGTGTCTGTATGGGGGCACCACAAACTGCACCCATATAAGACAGCAAACAATAAATGTTGTGTGTGTTCTGACTACTCCACTGACCAGTTATTTCCCCCATCTCTCATCCTCATCTTGGGCCTCCCTACTTCCTGAGACACAACAATATTGAAATTAAGCCAATTAATAACCCTATAATGGCCTCTAAACATTCAAATAAAAGGAAGAATCACACATCTCTCACTTTAAATCAAAACTATAAATGATTAAGCTTAGTGAGGGAGGCATGCCAAAAGCCAAGACAGACTGAAAGCTAGACCTCCTGTGCCAAACAGCGAAGTCATGAATGCAAGGAAAAGTTCCCAAAGAAAATTAAAAGTTGCACTCCAATGAATGCATGAATGATAAAAGCAAAAGAGCCTTATTGCCGCATGGAGAAAGTTCTCATGGTCTGGATATAGGAGAAAACTAGATACAATATTCTTTTAAGCCAAAACCTAATCCAGAGTAAAACCCTAACTCTCTTCAGTTCTGTGAAGGCTGGGAGGTTAAGAAGCTGCAGAGGAAGTCTAAAACTAGCAGAGGCTGATTTATGAGGTTTAAGGAAAGCAGATGTCTGCATAACATAAAAGAGCAAGGTGAAGCAGCAAATATGGATATAGAAGCTGCAGCAAGTTATCCAGATCTAACTAAGGTAATTCATGAAGGTGGCCACACTAAACGACAGATGTTCGATGTAAATGACAGCCTTCTATTGGAAGAAGATGCCATTTAGGACTTTTCATAGTTATAGGAAAGGTCTGACTTGAAAGCTTCAAAGGACAGGCTGATTCTCTTGTTAGGGGCAAATGTATCTGGTGACTTGAAGTTGAAGCTAAAGCTTATTTGCCATTCTGAAAATCCTAGGGCACTTAAGAATTATGCTAAATCTACTCTGCCTGTGCTCTATAAATGGAATAACAAACCCTGGATGACAGCACATCTTTTTACAACATGGTTTACTGCATATTTTAAGTCTACTGTTGAGAGCTACTGCTCAGAAAAAAAAAGACTCCTTTTAAAATATTACTGTTCAGTGACAATGCACCTGGTCACCCAAGAGTTCTGATGTAAATGTATCATGAGAATAATGTTCTTTTCATACCTGCTAACACAACATCCACTCTGTAGCCCATGAATCAAGGAGTAATCTCAACTTTCAAGTCTTAAGAAATGTATTTTGTAAGGCTATAGGTGCCATGGAATAGTAACTCCTCTAGTGGTTCTGAGCGAAGTAAACTGAAAACTTTCTGGAAAGGAATCACCATTCTAGATGCCATTAAGAATATCTGTGGCATGAGAAAAACACTCTTCATGGAAAGAGTTCAAAATATGAACATTAAGAGGAATTTGGAAGAAATTGATTCCAACCTTTATGGATGACTTTGAGGGGTTCAAGGCTCCAGTGAAGGAAATAATTGGAGATGTGGTAGAAATAGCAAGAGAACTAGAATTACAAGTGAACCCTGCAGATGTGACTGAACTGCTACCTTATAACAAAACTTCAGTGGATGAAAAGTTGCTGCTAAAATGTAACACATAGGGAAAAGACTAAAAAAAGAGGTTCTTTATCCTTGCTACCTCAATAAATTACTAATGAATATGCAACATTTTAATACAACTAAAGATTATTTTTTTCAAGATTTTATTATCTTTCTGACCTTGTCAGAGAGAGAGAGACAGCGCACATGCATGCACACAGGCAGGGGGAGCAGCAGGCAGAGGGAGAAGCAGGCTCCCTGCCAAGCAAGGAGCCTGATGCAGGACTCCACCCGAGGATCCTGGGATCATGATCTGAGCCGAGGGTAGACACTCAACTGACTGAGCCACCCAGGCATACCATAAAGGTTCTTTATTTTTTAAATCTACCATTTATTGATACTTACTATGTGTGTCAGACTTTGATCTAAGTTTTGCATAAGTTATCCCATTTCATACTACAAACACCATATGAGGTGAGCTCTGTTATCATCTCTACTTTGCAGATGATGAAGCTAAAGAAGCAAAATTAAGCAATTTGCTCTATATTATATAATGTAATACAATATTTCTAAATATACAGATTTGGAAAGCCAAGTTACAGAATGATATGTATATATCTCTCATTTTCAATATGCATGTCTGAGCTAAATAATACATTAATTAACATATAGGATTAGTTGAACAAAAATATATCAAATGCTTAAAAGAGATTATCTCAGAGAAAAAATGTTTAAAAAAGACTTTCAATAACCTTTCTGTATATATATATATATATATTTTTTTTAAGATATGCCAGAGTTATTTTGTAATCACAGATTTTTTTTTTTAAGGTAAATAACTGAAAATGAGAGAGAGCAGTAACTTTGGAAAAGGGAGTGTCAGAAGTCAGGTTACAGTGTATTAAGAATGAGAAGGAAAGAAAGAAAAAAGGTAAATTACTTTTTCAAGAAGAGAAGGTAAGCTATCAGGTCCTACTAAGAAGCACCTTTTTGTTTTTATTTTAGGAGAACATCTGAATATATTTAGAGGATAAAGACTGGTACAAAGGCCTGAGAAAAAGAAAGAAGCTACAGATATTAAATGAGAATAGAGAATGAGATTCCAAAGAGAAAGGGATCAAGAGCAAAAAAAGTTATTAATGCTAATTATCTGACAAGGTGACTTTCCATAATTGAAAACATACTTCTATTAAGTTAGGAATTTTTACAATAAGCACGTATCACTTTACCAGTTCAAAAAGGGGGTGGGCAGGGTTTAAGATCACATGAGGAGATATCACTGTTCTAATACTGAAAATAGTAACAGATGCCAATATGGAACAATCAAAATTACCTAAATTAGCTATTGGAAACATCATATAATCATACTCATAATTCAAGACATATTGGGATGCCTTCTTGCAGCATATAAATTTATAACCACTGTGGCACACCTAAACTTTAACAAAGACTTATTTTCTCAGTAACTGGATAACATTTTGCCAAGCTTTCTCCTAGATTAACAGTGTGACATAATATGGCAGTTGTTTCACTTCTTTCACAGCATTTCTTTATACTTTGCTTCCATTTCAAAGTTACTGACTTAGGGGTATGTCCTTCAGTTCTTGTACTTGCAAGTATCATTTAAGTGCTGGGATAAGACTGTCCTAAGATATAAACATGAAAATATAATGTAATAGTGAATGTAAAATAACAGCAGAGTGGTCATCGAAATCACCTGCAGATATCTCATGTACAATTCACTCAGTATACCTACTAATTTTTTCATTATAAGGGCTCTGTACAGGGGTTGTGCATTATTTCAAATTTAGTGCTTTTTATTTACTATTTCATAACATATTGCTTAAAAATTGGAATGAGAAAACACTAAATTTGGTGGTGGGTAGAGTGATGGAGAGGTCAAACTAGTGTCTCTGTGTCATATCATCTCTGAGAGAGAGAGACGTCTGCTAGAAAAACAGAACATCAAGGAGAAGAACCTTGAGTTCTTCTGATAAACAGGAAAAGGCACCAACCACCAATACATGATTGCCAATTATTTCAAAGGCAGGAATTCAAAATTGTGACAGTTCATAAAGCTGTATTATAAAATTTTGTCAGCTCTCTTCCAAAGTCCATAGTAAGAACCAAAGTGGAGGTCTGCTTCAGGGATACAGAATTATAGGATACGTAGTGCCAAAGACTAAAAAGGTACTGAATTTGAATATGAACTGATAATAGCACTGTATAAATAATGGCATTATATTAATTTTAAATATCCTGTCTTGTAATTGTATACTAGGCATTTTTAGATATATTCATAAAAAAATAAAAATTTTTTATAACAAGGGGCGCCTGGGTGGCTCAGTGGGTTAAGCCGCTGCCTTCAGCTCAGGTCATGATCCCAGGTCCTGGGTTCAAGCCCCATATCGGGCTTTCTGCTCAGCAGGGAGCCTGCTTCCTCCTCTCTCTCTGCCTGCCTCTCTGCCTACTTGTGATTTCTCTCTGTCAAATAAATAAATAAAATCTTTAAAAAAAAAAATTTTTTTATAACAATATCCTTGTTCATAGGAGATACATGAAGTACTTAAGGGTAAAAGATTTACGATGCCTGCAATTTGCTCTCAAATGGGTCAGCAAAAATAAAAGCTTATATATACGTGCGTGTTTACGTACAGAAACAAGAAAATGTGACAAGACGGCAGTTTATCTTACTATTCTTTCAATTTTTCCAAAGACAAATTTTTTTCAAAATACTAAATTTTGGGGGGGCGTCTGGGTGGCTCCAGTCGTTAAGCGTCTGTCTTCGGCTCAGGTCATGATCCCAGGCTCCTGGGATCAAGCCCTGCGTCAGGCTCCCTGCTCAGCGGGAAGCCTACTTTCCCTGTCCCAATCCCCTGCTTGTGCTCCTGCTCTTGCTGTCTCTCTCTCTCTGTCAAATAAATAAAATCTTCAAAAGAAAAATTATAAAAAACAAAAAACGAACAAAAAAAAAACTAATTTTTTTAAAAAGAGACTGAAATAGAGCCCAAATAACAGTAAAATATTAAGTCCCATAAGAAAAGTACAAAGTGCTACAGGTATTCAGAAGAGATTAGTTTTAGCTAAAAGATGGGCTGATGACTTCACATGGAAGATTTCTGAGCTGGGCCATGCAAGATGGAGTTAAGATAATGGACATTCCAGTTGAAAGGAATGGCATAAAGAAGGACCTGGAAACAGAGAATTTCAGGAAAAACAAATACTCTACTTCAACCCAAAAGTAAATATATAAAAGGTAGTGCTGGTAGTGTTTGTATAACTTTAAATGTTTTTACCAAGAAATAGGAGTTGAGCAATTAGTTATTTCCTTTAAAAAAGGAATAAAGCAAATGAGATAACTATTTAAAACTTTTCTTTTTCATTCTTTCTGAAAACAAACCAAAACAGCAGTTTACTCTAACATAGAAATTATCAGTCTATGCACAGCATTTTTTTTTTTTTTAAGATTTTAGTTATTTATTTGAGAGAGAGAGCACACACATGAGTAGGAACAAAGGGAGAGGGACAAGCAGACTCCCCATTGAGCAGGGAGCCCTACATGGGGCTCAATCCCAGGACCTTGGGATCATGACCTGAGCCAAAGGTAGTTTAACTGACTGAGCCACCCAGGCACCCTGAACAGTATTTAGTAATTCTATCTTTCGGTGAAAAATAAGGCAGTGATAAGTGAATATATATTCCCCATTCGTGATGTAAACTAACAACTAAAAACCTTAACAATTAATGAAAACTTTAATTGGAATTTATCTATACCTGCTCAGAACTTGATGAGATTTAAAAACATTACTGTAAACTAATGACCGAGCTCTCAACACTGAAGTAGTTTTCGTTAAGAAAAATCAAAGAGTGGTAAATGATTAAAAATAAAATAGTTCTTGCTTTCTGGATTTTTTTTTAAAGATTTTATTTATTTATTTGACAGAGAGAGAGAGAGAGAGAGCAATCACAAGTAGGCAGAGAGAGAGGGGGGAAGCAGGCTCCCCGCCAAGCAGAGAGCCCGATGTGGGGCTTGATCCCAGAATCCTGAGATCATGATCTGAGCCAAAGGCAGAGGCTTTCACCCACTGAGCCACCCAAGTGCCCCTGGGTATTTTTAAAGCAAAAACTTTAAAAGCTAAATTAAAAAAAAAAAATCCCACCTTATTTCAGAAAAGAGATTAAAATAAATATTTTTAAATTAGTCTAATGTCTATTATCAGAAAAAGATCTTAGAATAAAATGCTCAAGTTTTCTTAATGGCTCAAATACAGTTAAATAACTGGCTCCAGGTTCAACTTCAGCAGTTGGTAATTAAAGAAATAGGTAAAATGCCTATCAAAAAAGACCAGTATCTAGAAGAATATCAGGCAGCAATCAATAAGAATGTGACAAATGTGGCTAGATATAAAAAGCCAGTTAAAGCTTTATTAAGATATGCTGAAACACAAAGCTGCAAAAGCACAAGCTAACAAGTATTAGTATGATTATTTTTAAAATTAATAATAAATATATGGAAAGAAAAACATGGCAGAATTTACTATACACCAAACCATTTTCAGCAGCCTCTGGTACACAGAGGATTTCATTTTCTTATGTCAAATATTTCTGCAAATATTTTTAAACAAACTATCTTGTTATATTTCTATCTCTATTCTAACTAGTTCTTTTCTTTCCTTATTTTATTAAGTTTATTATGATATTTTCATTTGCCTAGGTAACAAGTCCAATTCCCAAGAAAGTTATTAAATAAAGATAGAAACACCTGCCTTGAAACCTTAACTTCTGAGTTCTAATCTCTTTTTCTATATGGTAACAATGTAAGTTTGGGCATTCACAACATCTCTGAACGACAGTTCACTGAATTCTAAAGTGAGTATTAGCTCCAAATATTTAAGAACAAACCCTGGTTGTCTCATATACGATAGGATAAGAATCCATGCTCCTATGGCATTTCAAAATATTATCATGTCTGTGAATGTGCCTTTTTAAAATTATGCAATTTGAAAATAAGGTTATTATTATTACCCATTCTTATGGAATACACGAGGGTCTTTCAAAGAAAGGAAGAAAGAATATATTAAATAGTTTTAAACTATTAATACCATAATGTGTTTAGAACAGGAGTATTTCTCAAATTTAATTTCACCAGTTCTGTGGCAAAAGGCTATAGTTAGAAGACTGTCATCTGCCTCTATATTTGCTTACCTCTCAAAGATAATGCCTCAAAAGGAAAGGCAATCTCGTGAAACACAGAAACAGAAGCCATTATTGCTGGCTGATTCTAGTTCTGAGACAGTGAAACCTCAAAATGAACTTGGGAAAACTGTGCCAGAAAGCAAGGACATGCTCAAAAACTCAGGCAGTCAGGTCAAAAGGACCCAGACTCTTTAAGGGATTCCCCAAATGTGGAGTAATTTGAGTAACCTATAAACACTAAATAAATAAAAATCTCTCAGTCACTAAATTAGTGATAATTTTTTAAAGGGAGAGAGCAACAGAGCACTCAACTAGTTGGTTAGGTGTCTGAATTTGGCTCAGGTCATGATTTCAGGATCCTGGGACTGGGCTGCGTTGCACTCCTCACACTGTGGGGAGTCTGCTTCTCCCTCTCTCCCTCTGCCCCACCCTCCACTCATGTGCTCTCTCAAATAAATAAGTAAAATCTTAAAAAAAAAAAAAAAAAAAAAAAAAGAGCAACAAAAAAGGGAAAAACTTAATAGCCAATTTCGAAAGGGAATATTGCACAAACTTTTACTCTATATACTAGCATTAGAAGAAAATACAAGCTTTACCCTGCCCATCTTTTCTTTCCTTTTTTAAATGACATTTACTTTTTGAAGAGACCACATCAGCTGTCTTACAGAATATCACATATTCTATATTTATTGAATTTGTCTCCGCACACTAAGTCATTCCACAAAGTCCTGTATTTCCGGTAACAGGAAGTTAGACATAAAGGATGATTAGACTCATTTTTGGTAGGTAAACTTCATAATGATATATTGAATTTCATACTGTATCCCACCAGGAAGTGCACACCATTCCATTGTAGAGATATGTTTTTTCTTTGTAATTATTAAGCATCTGTAGGTAGGCACTTCAGCAACTTGTACTGAGTAAATTTTTACCTGACTGACTCATTAATGATCTTTGCCTGAATCACTTATTTCATTAGGTTTCAAAATACTGATTCCCCACACCCCAATTTTATCATCTCATTTGTATTTATTAGCTGTTATTCTTCTGTAAAAGAATACTTTTCCCTGGAAAAGGAAAAGGAACCTTTACAAGGGCAGAGTAAAAAGCTTATTTATCTGGGGACAGTAGTAAAAATGAATTGAAGAGAAAATAAAATATTATTAATTTTGTTAGTAGTAATAACAGTACTAGGGTTATTTACATAGGAGAATGTTTAACTTTTTTTTTTTTTTTTAATTTATTTGAAAGAGAGATTGAGACAGAGCACATGAGCAGGGGGAGAGGCAGAGGAAAAAAGCAAATTCCCCGCTGAGCAGGGAGCCCGAAGAGGTGCTTGATCCTGGGACTCGGGGATCATGACCTGAGCTGAAGGCAGATGTCAACTAAATGAGCCACCCAGACATCAGGACGTTTGACTCTTCTTACTCATTGGAAACGTATACTGAAGTTTTCATAGTTTAAGTGCTTGATGTCTGCAACTGATTTTCACATAATGTACCAAAAATACACATACACAAAGAAAGCAAATATGACAAAATGTTAGTAATTGTTGACTCTATGGATATTCGGAGGTTTGCTGTACTATATGGACATTGTATTATTCCCTTGATTTTATTGGAGTTGGAAGATTTTTATGATAAAGCTAGAAAAAAATATAGCCTCCTTTAGCCTATTACATAATTACAGTATGAAAGAACCAAAATTCTCACTTCATTTGGTAAGTATTTACTGAATAGCTACTACATACAAGTACTACATATATTTTAGTAAACACAAGTCTCTAGCCTGAAGGACAGTCTACTAGAGACCAAAATAACACAAAATCTGTAATTTCACAGCATTTAATTACAATACTGATGAGTATTATCAAGCAGAAGCAGAAAGTGCTGTAACGGAGGTCTGATAATCTGAGAGGTAAAGAAAGGCTCCTACCAGGAAGTGACCACATAGTTATCCTTAATTCTCTTATAGTGATCTCTATCTTACTCTCACAACCCATTTCCAATCTGTCCCAAATCCTTGTGTTCTACTTTAAAATATCCATAATTCAGCCACTTAGCACCTCCATTATCACCACTCTGGTTCACGCCTACATGCATCCTTAACTGGATCACTGAAACAGACTCCTTAATAGGTCTCCTGCTTCTACTCTTACCACAAACTATTTTCAACAAAACAGCCTAAGTGATCCTTTTAAAGATTAGGTTAAATGTAATTCCTACAGTCCAAAACCCTGAAGAAGCTTTACATGATCTGCTTCTGCCTTACCCTCTGACCTCATCTCCCACTACTCATTCCCTTACTTACAACCTTCTAAACATACTGGCCATCTTGCTATTTCTCATACAATCCAGCCTTATGCCGTATAATCTTTGCACTGATTATTTCCCCAAATAGCTGCATCAACTTCCAACTCTCTGTACAAATACCATGTTCTTCAATCAGGCCTACCATGAATAACCCTAGTAAAAACTGCGAAGTGTACGGGAATGTACTTTGTAAAATTGCAAAGGAATCTGACATTCCTGATACCCTCACTCAGCTCTCTTCTTTTTCCCTTCCATATCACTTATCACCTTCTAACACACTAAATAATTTATTGTTTATTACCAGCATGGCCACTAGAATGTATGCTCCATGAGGACAAGGATCTTTGCCTTTATTCAAGCACATTGTTCAGTGTGTGATACATACCAGATGCTCAATTATTTGTTGGAAGAACTGATATTTAAACTAAAATGCTAAAAATAAGCAAGAGTTGGCAAGAAAGAACTTCCTATGCAGAGGAATTACGTGGGGACCCTGAACGAAGAGGAACCAGTAGCCAAAGAATGAAAGAGTTTTACGAGAGTGGAAAAACAGGCAGTGGTCAAATAATTAGGATTTCTGAGTCTCATTAGAGATCTCCCACTTCATTCTGAGAGGAACAGAAAGCCAATGAAGGGTAATGAAATGATTTGCATTTTATAAAAACAATCTTGGAGGCAAAGTGGTCATAAATGGAAAAGGTGCAAATGTGAATGCAGATAGGCCAAAGAGACCATTACAATAATCTAGGCAAAAAACGAGGGTGGTTTAGACTAAAGTGCAAGAATGGAGATGCACTGAAATGCTGATTCATGTGAAATTTTGCAAACTGCAGTATGGATTACAGATGTAAATGTGGAAAGTGAAAAAAAAGTTTTTAACAAATAATAAAGTAGGATAACTTTATGACTTTGAAGCTGAAAAACGTTTCAGTAGGCATAAAGAGAATTAACCATTAACCATATATTAGATTTAAGAAATAATGAAAAGGTATCATTAGTAAAAGCATGCCTCAGAGTGGGAGAAAATGTGTATTATACATATATCCAACAAAGGAATCATATCCAGATAGAGATCTCCTACAGATCAATAAGATGAAAAACAATGGGGGGATGAGAAACTTAGACACTTCGCAAAAGATAGCAAAATGAGTAATAAACATATGAAAAGGTGTTAACTATTAACCTTGTTAAGATAAGGAAAATGCAATACAACAATATGAAGTACCATCGCACACCTACTGAAATAGTTTAAATTATTAATAAAA
The DNA here is from genome assembly GCF_002288905.1 of Enhydra lutris kenyoni. Classification (NCBI taxonomy): domain Eukaryota; kingdom Metazoa; phylum Chordata; class Mammalia; order Carnivora; family Mustelidae; genus Enhydra; species Enhydra lutris. The sequence goes on from NW_019154123.1 coordinate 29,152,665, forward strand.
AGACTGACAATAACAAGCAATGGTAAACTTGCAAAGCAACCGAAACTTGCATGTACTGGTTGTAATTATAAAAATCAGGCATAACCATTTTGCCAAACTGCTGTTATTATGTTCCAAAATTAAACATAAGCATATAATTTTCACAACTGGGTATATAAACAACAGAAACACATATACAGGTGCACCAAAAAATATACACACGGTTCTACCATAACATTTTGAAAAAGCAAATTTGTTCCAATACGATTGACATATTAGGGAACAATGGTAGCTAACACAAATTTCATGTTTGCTTAAGTCCAATCTTGTCCATGCGAAACACTAGGTGAGAACAGAAAATTGCACCTAGATGAAACAAACCATAGAGAAATACACAAAAACACACATTTCAGACCTTAGCTTATTGAATGTTAGGATTCATAGTCACCCACACCTGTTAATAACACTACATCCAATTTCAGATAAATTCCTGGGCCAGCACTGGGCAATAACTCACAAGCTGAATCTTTTTTTTTTTTTTAATATTTTATTTATTTATTTGACAGAGAGAGCGATCACAAGTAGGCAGAGAAGCGGGCAGAGAGAGAGAGAGAGGAGGAAGCAGGCTCCCCGCCGAGCAGAGAGCCCGATGCGGGGCTCGATGCCAGGACCCTGAGACCATGACCTGAGCCGAAGGCAGAGGCTTAACCCCATTGAGCCACCCAGGCGCCCCTCACAAGCTGAATCTTAACACACACTCCTGTAAGTGTGTTTAGAAACTGTGCTGCCATTTTTATCAAGATACTATCTTTTTTAATATGTCACTCACCAAGTTTTGAGCTTTGAGTCTCTAACTCCATTTTCTACATAAGCCCTGTAGTTTTTATTGCACAATTTTGCATTTTGATTTTTAAGAACATATATGTTGTGCTATGGCAGAACTTTCTATAAAATAATGTTCAAAGCAGCACTAACCCAAAACTGAAAACAACACAAACAGCCATCACCAGAAAGGATAAATATACTGCAGTATATCTACAATGGAATATTATACAGCACAGAGAAGAAAAAAACTTCCACTCTTGGAGGAAATTCTCAAATATAAGAAAAAAGTTAGACGTAAGAGAGTACATACTGTACGAATCTGTTAAAATATAGTTTTAGGAGAGGCAAAACTCATTCATGGTGTTAGAAATCAGGATGGTTCTTTGAAGAACAGGATACAGGTAGTGACTAGGAAAGGTACAAGGAAGATTTCTTTTGTAAAATGAGACATAATGTACATACCAGAAAATTTACCAAATTTTAAAACATACAATTCACTGGTGTTCAGTATATTCAGAGTTGTACAACCACCATCACTATCTAATTCCAGAACCCATTAGCAGTCATTCCATTTTCTTTTTCTTGACTGGGTATATCCACAATGCAGTAATTCATCAAGCTATACATTTATGATTTGCGTAGTTTTATGTATAAATACTACCCAGTACTTCAATAATTTAAGTCAATGTTCAGATTCAACCGGGTAGACTGAATACATGCTTTTAACTCTACTATCTCCTAAAATTTTACTTAAATTAAAGCAGATAGAATTTTTTAAAGCACTAAATCAAAAGGTCAAAGAGAAGGGAAAAGAATCTATATTCCCTACTCAGAGAATTTCCTTCCCCTGAAGATGAACTCAGAAGTGCTGAAACATGGAGCTTGGAGATAGCAGAGATAACTGAAAATGAGGACATTACTGAAAAGACTAAGTGTGTATTCTTCTAAACATACCTGACAATATTTTTTTTCTTTTTACAGTCATACTATACCTCCTGATATGTAATCACTTAATAACATAGAGAGGATATAGAATCTATATTTTTATGCCTGCTTTTTCATATTGCATTAAGTGGCTGTACCATAATGTGTTTATCCAATTTCCTTTTTTATATAATTTTTTATAGTAATCTCTACACCCAATGTGGGGCTTGAACTCACCACCTCAAGATCAAGAGCTGGATACTCTACTAACTGAGCCAGCCGGGCACCCTTAACCGGTTTCTTACTGATAATAATTTAGATGGTTTCCCTGTTGATTTTTATGAATATTACAAGTAATACTGCAACAAACATGTGTATATATATAGCTAAATATATATTAATTTGTGTAATTTTATCTGGAACATACAGCTAGATCAAAGGATATGAATATATACTGTTGTCTTGCAGAAAGGTTGCACCACTGTACCTCCTACCAACAGTATAAGAGTTTGTTTCCTCACATTTAATTAATCTTTGACAATCAAATTAGTTAAAAATACTCCCCTTGTCAATTTGATAGCATGCTTTGAAGTGAGGTTGAGCATCTCTTCAAAGGCTTACTTGGTCCATTGGTAATTCTTTTTCTCTAAACTGCCCATTCACTTCCTTTGGTCACTTTTCCATTGAATGTTAATGTTTTTCTTACTGTTCTGTAAAGAGGGTTTTTTGAGTTGAGGGGGGGGGAAATTAGTCCCTTTTTATAAATGTAACAAATTCCCCCATTTCTCAATTGTTTAATGTACCTTTTCAAGATATAATTCTCTAACTAAACTTCAAATAATCAAACTTTGTGATGATCACAAAGAAATTCCACAAAGTCAGCATTCTTTTTTTTTTTCCTTCCATTTTACTAAGTGGAGCCACGCAGGGCTTGAACTCATGACCACAAGATTGAGACCTGAGCTGAGATCAAGAGTCAGACACTTAACTGACTGAGCTACTCAGGTGCCCCCTAACTCAGCATTCTTAACCTTTTAATTCTTCTGGATTTTGATTGCAGTCATGCTTAGAAAAGCTTTTCCTACCCAAAAATCATTGAAATGGTCATTTTTATGGTTTCACGTAAAAAAAAAAACAAGCCTTTGACTCTTTGGTGTGCTTGCAATGTACTATCAAAAACAGAACTGCCATAGACTGAATGTGTCCCCCCCCAAAATTCACATGTTGAAATGCTAAACTCCAATGTGATGGTATTAGGAGATGGGGACTTTAGGAGGTCATTGAGCCATAAGGGAGGCTTTGTGAATGGGATTAGTGTCCTTATGAAAGTGTCCTTATAAAAGAGACCATGGTGAGCTCCCTCACCCTTCCTCAACATGAGCACACTGAGAAAAGGGCCAACTAGGAACTAGGAAAGTATATCTACCTGTGACCTGATCTTGGACTGCCCAGCTTCCACACTGTGAGAAATAAATCCGTGTTGTTTATAGGCTACCCAATCTGTGATACTCTGTTACAGGAGCCCAAAAGGACTAAAATAGGATACTGCATCCTTTTCTGTTGGAATATCTCATTAAATCAGGCAATTTCTCCTACTCTTGCCTCTTGGTTCCTTTTAAATACTCTTCCTTACCATCTCTAAAATTCACTCTTATCTTAGGATAGATTTGTTTCCGTAAAAATGACATGTGTTCATTATTTTTTTAAAGTAACAGAGAAAAGTACTAAAAAGAAAAAAGTCCCCATCACCCAGAAACAATCATTAATATTATGCAAACATTATTCCAAACAATATACTAGGTATATGTTCAAAGTAGAAGACAAATATACCAAACACAAAAAATTTCTAAGAAAATGGGATACTGCCATGTCACTGCAAAAATAAATGGCATTAATTTTCATTTTACTACATCAGAAGAAATATAGGAAATGAAGTTACAAGGGCACAAATTAACTGACAAATGAAGATCTGGCAAGTTAGATCAGTTAATAACAAAACGAGGACAAAACAAAAAGGACAAGAAAGAAAAGTGAACAAATGTTTTACAAGACAAAGATTTTCACTTTAAGAAAGTAAGAGAAGCATGCCCTGGAAATTGTTCTATCTCAAATATTTCTTTTGCAAAAAAAACCCTCTTTGTGATAATCCTACAAAAGTGAACATGAAGTAAAAGAGACAGTAAGATTGTGTTGCAGACAACTTTGTCACAAAAACATTACCTTTCTTTCTACTACCTACCTACCTACCTATTTTAAGGTGGGGGAGGGGAGAGAAGGGGAGGGAGAGAGAATCTTTAGCAGGCTCCACACCCAGTGCAGGGTCCAACTAGGGGCTGGATTTCACAACCCTGAGATCATGACCTGAACTAAAATCAAGAGTCAGACCCTTAACCAACTGAGCCACCCAGGTGCCCACATTACCTTACTTTTTTATCCAAGAATTAATGCACAAGTGCAATAATAACCAAAATTTGTATGAGATAAAATACTTTCATGATTTTCATATTATTTTTTAAGTTATAATCAAATAAAAACTTCCTCTGCATTTGTTTTAATTTGGGTCAGTGGACTCTCTTCAACTACAAAACTTTAAATAAGGTGAATTAAATGTTCGAAGTCTCTTTTCAGTCCTAAACATTATCCTCCAAGTGTCTAAAGCAATCGAGTCAAATGCCTCTTAGCCAAGTTTTCTGTCCAAATTAATCATACATAAATGGGGAACAGGGGAATATACTTTCCTTCTACTCTCAAAAAAAGTAGAAATGAAACCTATAAACATTACAGGGGTTTTTTTGTTTGTTTGTTTGTTTGTTTGTTTGTTTTTTAAGACCTTAGGACTGTCACCCATCAGTGTGTTTCAAAACTATTTACATTTTCAGGCAAGCATCTATCAGGGTATTCTGTTCTCTCTACAAAACAGTACTTCTTTTGAACTAAACTTAGCTCACTACAGATTTGACACACACAGATCTTCCCTTTTTTAAAAAAATCTGGTACTTGATGGACACATCTCCATGATCCCATTGCTAAGTTTAAACGTGAATGGGTATAAATTTCAAGCACACTAGAGCATTTTCATGTGCCAAGCCCTAAGCAACATTTTAATCATAATCCCTTCTCATCCATTTTCCTAATTAGACCTCCCATTTATAGTCTGAAAATTCTTATTCTCCTATTCTCCTTTAACATGTCCATAATACACCCTTTAGGAAATGCAGAAACCAGTACTGCACAGGGCCTTTCTAAATACCAGTGCCTCACTTTATGCAAGTTGAAATCTTCCGATACTCTTCTTTTTTTTCCCCTTAAGATTTTATTTTTAAGTAATCTCTACACCCAACATGGGGTTCTAGCTCACAACCCTGAGACCAAGAGTCACACGCTCCAATGACTGGGCCAGCCAGGCACCCCTGAAATTTTCTAATACTACTCATGATGGAATTCAACGCCTTCCTGATCTTTCTGACTGAACTCTATATAGAAATTAACTTCCACTGTGCAGTATTATCTACTTATTTAACCTTAATGAACATTTACTTTTATTGGCTATATTGAGCCAGCCATTATCTAAACAATCTCCTATAAAAATAGGCAAATCAACTATAAGAACTCTATGCTTTATACTCATAGTTGAACATAATCAATGAGACAATAGAAAACAATAGCTAAGTAATTAAATAAGAAACTCAATTCTCTTAAAATTTAACATGTCTCCTCAAATGCAAAATTTTTAAGCTAGGAAAATAAATGTGAAATAAAAACTGTACTAATAGTTAACATTAAAAAAAATCTATTTGGAATTGATCATAAGTGCAAATGATTTATCAACAAAAGGGAATGAAAATGGAAATGATCCAAGAGTGATAAAAAAGAGATTTAAAAAAAAAAAAAGATACAGAAACAATAAACATACAAGTGCAGAACAGGATTAGTAAAGAGAACTGTGATCTGTTACAAGGTATGAAATCTAAGGGTAGACTTGCCCAAACTAGCTAAATAAGCTGGGTCAAGTCATTCCTTTTCTTTTGAATCTCAGTTTCCGAATCCTTAAAATGAAAAAGAGGGATCAGATGTGCTGCCTGCTTTAAAATTTTACAGTTCTATGTGACATAATATAAAAAAAGAAAACTCAAAAACTGTCTGCTTCATTACCAAAGGGTTGTCTGGTTGCTGCCCACCACTACTTTTCCCTGATTTATTACTCACCAAACAGAGGCTGATTCAATTTTCCAAGCACTTCTCTAGTACAAACTAGAAGGGACTAGAATCAAATTCAGTCAGACAACCACATTCAAATGACTAATGATTGTCAGATAGAAGCCTCATTACAAAATGCTTCATATATCTCTGTTCTATCTAACTTTACCAGCAACAGTACGTTACAACCAAAAAAAGAACATTACTAAAACAGTCCTTAAAACTTAAAGAAATATAGTTTTAACTACAGAAAAATGCTGAAACCAATGCTAACCTTAAGATTTACTGATCAGTCTTTAGTGAATTTTATTAATGCAATCTTCAAGTCAAATAAACAGAATCATTGGAGTATATGTAGCAATTAACCGGCCCAGCACAGTAAAACTATATTCTATTTCTCAAAACAAACAAAAAACCGGAGCAAAATCACCTTTTCAAAATACAATTTCACTGAGGTGTCTCATGCAAAGTGTTCTTTTAATAGTCTAAAGCCAAGTATTTCAGACCTCAAACCATTTACAACATGTTAAGAAAGGGGCACCAGAGATTCTGAGCTTTTCTCTTCAAAAATATTTGTAATCTCATGGTATTTCCACATAATATCCATTTTAATAAAGTGAAAAAACTTAGCAGCCCCAATAAATTGATTACTAAAAAACAGCCTCAGGAAAAAAATTTATCTTACCTCTACACTAGGGCTAAGGCTGCTTGGCAGTGTTTCTGAAGTCACAGTAGTGCTTGGAAGGCTGGAAATTTCCCAAGTATTCACAGGCTGTATTGGTTCAGATTGCTTTGAACGATCTACACATTTTGGATTATCCAGTAAGGTCACTTCATAAAATTCTTGAATATCTAGAAGTGAAGAAAAGGAAAAAAAAAAAAAAAATCAAAGTATTTAGATTTTCTAATTAAACTATGCATTGCTGAAACAGCATTAACTCAAAAGCAAAATTTTGGTCTAGATTAGTAAAATAAGCCCAATCTTATAATGTACTTAAACAGTGAATATTTTCTCATTTTATTATGTCACAGTCATATCAGAACTTGCAGGGCATAGTGTAAAAAAAGTCACAGGCTTTTTATACTTCAAAGTCAATGCTGAGTTCAAATCTCTATTCCATCACAAATTAGCTGCCTGTTTAGGCAAGTTACTTAACCTCTGATAACTTGCCTCTTTATCATGTGAATTGTTACAAGTACTGAGTGTAATACATATGAAGTGCACAATGGCACCTAACAGGCTCCTAACCAACAGCAGCTAATATCACTACTATGAATTTTGAAGATGAATCATTACTGATATTTTATCTTTATACCACCAATATCTCAATATAAACCCCTCACATAGTTTTAACTGTCCTTCTAACCAACATGAACAAGAAAGTGAAATACTAAATTAAATATTTTATATTTTAGAAATAATCAATTAAACATAACAAAACTAAAAACATCCATAAATTTACTTAAAGTAGCCCAGGACAATTTAAAAGATCAATTTACTTTGCTATCAACTGGAATTATATAAATTTAGCATATTAACACTGATTTTTCATGCCATTCAGAAAGCTCTGACAGTTACATAATGCTTAAGTTCACCACTATCAGTTCTTTATTCACCTAGTTGTGTATTTTGAGTTAGTTTTTTAAATGGGAGAAATTATTGTTTTAACAGCAAAGGTGGGAGAATATCCTGTACAGAATCATGCACAATTTCAAGTAACATTTAAACAGAATAATTTTTACTTATTTCTATGATAAAAAGATTAATATGTCCTTTAAAAAACAGTCAGAAAATAGTAAAGACAAAATAAGTCCCTTTTAATAACCAGTAGAATTGTAAAACTTTCTAAGTAAAGAGCTCATAAAAACTAAATCAGCACAGTGAAGATAGTATCAACCCACTTTACAAGGTGTTAAGAATGTTACTAGAGAAAACTGCATATGAAAGTATTTTATAAACCATGAGTTAACTACAAAAAACTGTTCACATAACCATCATGAAAAAAATAATAAACTCAAATTAAGAGCATCAGCTACAGAGTGTTCTTACCAAAAATTGCTTAACCTGAACCTAAATCAAACCTTCAGAACCAACTTATAGTTCACAGGAAATAAAGAGGCTAGAGAAACAAATAAAATGACACCAAAAGAGCCAGGGGGAAAAAAAACAGATTCAGAAGGGGACATTCCATAAGACAAATGCCAGTTTCTTTACCAAGTCAATGTCATGAAAAGGAAGAGAAATTATTTGAGAGGAATTTTTTTTTAAATAAAGGAAATGAAAAAAACATAGCAATTAATTGCAATAAGTGAGGCTTGACTGGCAGGGAGGGGCAGGGGGATATAAAAGACATTGTGGTAATTAGGGAAATTTAAATATGGACTATTTTCCGAAAATACTACAGATTTTTTTTAGGATATATATATATATATATATATATATGAGAATATGTATACATTTCTGTGGCAGGACATATACTTCTACATATATAAGAAACACATATTTATTATACGCAGAGGATATATATTCATAGATCTATAGAGAAGTATCTTCTGCAAGAAAATAAAGTTATCAGAGCTCCTAGTGTAATTATGCTCCCCAAAAGCGCTGAATATTGAGTAATTTGAGTAACTGGATGATTACCAATCTCAAGGTAAATAGCCCACATCACTACAAAAAAACTTCATTATATTTTCCATTATTGCAAGTTGAGTATGAAATGTTAACCTTCTGTGACCTTTTATTCTACCCTTAACAGAAATACTGCTGTATTATCCTTCAATAACATCTCTAACAAATATCTCTATCAGTGCTATCCAAAAGAACTTTCTACAGAAATGAAAATGTTCTATAGCTGCACTCTCCAATATGGTAGCCACTAGCTACACATGGCTATTAAGCACTAAAAATGTGACAAGTGTCACATTTTTGTGAGGAACTGATTTTATAATTTTATTTATGTATAATTAAATATTCACAAACAGCTAGTAGTTATCATATAGGACAACAGAGATCTAGACTAGTATAATTTGGAGTAACATTTTACTATCTAGGAAGATCAAGGAATAAAATGCTCCCTATGTGAATTTTTCAAAAGTCCACTCACATTCTGCTACTTACTGTCAACTGAAATGCCTCATCTCTTAAAAAGTCCTTTCTTATTTGCTGTACCTGAGCTCTTATGGACTGGAGAATCAAATATTCATATTATTTTAACTATATCAGGCTTAAGACAATATAAGCTAAGTAAACACTCATTAGAATGACTATTATCAACAAAACAGAAAACAACAGGCTTTGATGAAGATGTAGAGAAATTAAACCCCTGTCCACTTATTGGTAGGAATAGAAAATGATATAGTCATTGTGGAAAACAGCACAGTGATATCTCAAAATATAACAACATAAAATCACCTTTTGATCGAGCATGAGATTCTGGATATATGCCCAAAAGAAGTGAAAGCGGGGACTCAAACGGGTTATGTGTACATCAATGAGCACAGCAGCATTATTCCCAGTATCCAACAGGTGAAAACAACCCAAATATTCATCCACAGATGAATGGTTAAAAAACAAAACGTGGAACATACAAACAATGTAATACTACTCAACTTTTAAAAGGAACAAAATTCTGATACATTCTACAAAATGGATGGATGGATTTTGAAGACATTATGCTAAGTTTAGGGTAAGTCAGACACACAAGAAAATATTGTATAATTCCACTTATATGAGGTACTACAATAGTCAAATTCATAGAGGCAGAAAGAACAGTTGTTACTGGGGTAAGGAAAGAATGGATTAAGGAGGGACTGGGTGAGGAGGAAATGGAGAGTTATTTTTTAACGAGTACAGAGTTTCAGTCTGGGATGATGAAAAGTTTCAGGAGACAGAATGAGTGATGGTCACAAAATAATGTGAATGTACTTAATGCCTCTTAACTGTACACTTAAAAAAATTATAAACTTTGTTACATATATTTTATCACAATAAAAAAGTAAGCTGGATATGTCAGCTTATTATCATTTCCCTTTATTTATATTTTAAAGGAAAGTGATAATAAGCTCACATATCCAGCTTATAAATACACACATCCCTTTAATTTTGACCCATATCCCATCTTGACCAACATTCCACACATTTTATTTAACTTGTCCACCACACTGCTTCATCTTTAGGGTATCTTGAAGACTATAAAGATCAGTAACATAGGAATACCTCTTCAGAAATTATTTCCCTATCACAAATTTACTCAGTTGTATCAGTAAAGATTTTTCAAAGCTGCACTTCATCAAAAAGGGTACTCTGGAAAAACTGGACAGAGCTTTTCTTATGAGTCCAAAGTACTCATATTTTATACTTCCCATAGTATCAGCAGTCATTTTTCTTTATAATCTACATTTTATATGTCAGAAGATAATTATATCACTGTTCATAACTATAAAGATTTAGCAAAGAAAAAAGATTATTACTGGGACAGGAGTGTTTCTACAATAACATTCTAAGATTCAAAACATTACTTTCTTTTCCTTTAGATTTTTTTTAAACTGGGGAGTATAATACTGAGTTCCATAAGCTAATGAGCCTAAAGTAAAATCGAAGCTACTACTATTAACAGAAGTCAAAAATATAAAACAAAAACAAGTTCTAGTATAATCTCCGATTCTCTCCCAGTTCTTGAAAATCTGTTTAAAATGCTCAAGTCTCAAATTCCAAGTTATTCTCAACAAACTTCATGAAAATAAAGAATTAAACTAATGAGTTCACCCTGAACACTTAAGACATTCAAACAATGAATACTAATAGAGAATACATTTTGAAGAGGAATAAAAGAATTTAAAAAATGAGATATAACAATGTTTTTGAGAGATGGAGAAAATTGAGGGAAAAAATATTAACACTTAAAAGCCAAATAAAACCATTTAGAAACACTTAAAAAGGTAGAGTTCTATAAAAATGTGATGGCTATATTTTAAGGTGCTATAGAACCTTACACATCTATTTCAAATTTCTATTACTGCACATGTATTAAATTTTTTTAAAGTAAAATTAACCAGCTCTGACAATGAAAAATTCTTTTATAATTCTGATTTATATAATTCATTTATATATTTCTATGCCAATTATATCCAACATCACTAATAATGGATACTCATAATTATACCAAAATATATAGACTACAAAAAATGTAATCACAGCAAAATAATACTTCAATAGTCATCTCTCTCAATACTATTATATTAGAAATTGCTAAATTTACTATCACATGTAAGATGACAGAGTCCTGGGACACCTGGGTGGCTTAGCTGGTTAAGCAACTGTCTTGGGTGCAGGTCATGATCCCAGGACACTGGGATGGAGTCCTCCATTGGGCTCTTGGCTCAGCAAGGAGCCTGCTTCTCCCTCTGCCTGCCCCACTCACTGCTTGTGCCCTCTCTCTGACAAATACATAAAGTCTTTAAAAAAAAAATGACAGAGTCTTTCAATAAACCTATGCAAACATTTTACTTGCATCAACTCTAAACTTAAATCTTTAATATGAAAATGTACAGAAAATGGGAAGAATACAGAAGTAGTCAAAATGACTGCCACTTAAGACGGGTAATTCCGTACTCATCTGAAAATCCATATAGTTCACCCAGATATACACCATATGGAATTAAAATTATTACATTTTTATTTACTATGCTGAAAAAAATTATTTCCTTTTTAAAATAATGATGCACTAAAGCAAGAACATGAGAAAATGCGGAATATTAAAACATTTATTAGAGAAAACTAACCTGTAGCTGATTCACAATGAAAACATTAATTTTGTTGAGCCTACTGGATCAGCCTTAACACAGTCTATTCCTATTTGCTGCTTATAGTCTGGCAAGTGCTTTCTCTGTTTTGAACTAAAATGGGTCCCCTCAGGTACAGCTCCTGAACAAAGATCTATGTTATAAAAGCTACAACAGTTACAATATGTATAATAAGAAATATAGAAACAATGGAACAACAGAAATTTTCTATAGAACTGAAAATTCTAAATTAAACTTAGACACAATTTGTCCAATGGAACAGAGAAAACTCATTCCTACTACCAAAAAATCGTATTTCAGGGAAATCTCTTAGGATCACATATTTCAGAACTTTCTAAGTTTAAATAAAACTTTAAGTAAAATATTTTCATTTTATTTTTGTTATTTTCTTGCAGAATTCAAAGTTTGCAAACAGTGGGATTACATAAAGGAAGTATAAAATTCCAGAAACACCCTCAAAGGAGGTTGGGAAAAGTTTTCTAGCTTTTAGTTACCATTTTTATCATCCTAAACAGTAAAACTCACAAACATTTCTTAAACTAAAAAAATAAGGATCAGAGTAGGAAGTCTAAATAGTCCAGAATTTGTAATAATTTAACACAGTATAGAAAACATCTCTAATCTATGAGAAAATAGCCTTATTTCATAGGGAAAATATTAAGAAAAGACCTTAACAGAATGATTTTACACTTCTAAAAAAAAGGGGGGGAGGGAGTTGTAGGAGGGGGAAAATAACATGAACAAATAATTCAAAAAAGAAATTTAAATGATGTAAGAAAATTCTCACATAGCTGAAAATTCTTATATCATGGCGGGGGGGGATGACCTGAACAAATAATTCACAAAAGAAATTTAAATGATATAAGAAAATTCTTACATAGTTGAAAGTTCTTTTATCATTGGTTGTTTAACCAAATAAATATATAATAAAACATCAAAATGACTAAAAGTATATTCCACATATCAGAATAGAAAATATTAAAAAGGATGATACCTATATTGCTTAAAGTATAGCTAATTAGTCATTATCCCACATACTGCCTAAAAAATTAAATTGAATATAACCTTTCTGAGAGTAATTTAACAAATTACACCAAAAACCTTTTTAAAATGCAAATCCCCTTTTGCCAAGCAATTAATTTCTAGGAATTTATCCAAAGGTTATAACAAACAATGTAGAACAAAGAGGCATATACACTTGCAATGTTGTTCAAAATTCAGAAAAATTATATACCTAAGTGCTCCTAGGAAATCATTAGTAAGACTATACCACATCTATAGAATGTAAACAGTCATTTAAGATGGTACAAACATACTGATATGGAAAGATATCCAATCCTAAATTTGGGGATAAAAATAGTTAATGTGTGTATGCACATTACATACACTTAAGCAAATCTAACTTCAGCACCTCCCTTCACCAAAAAAGGCAATTCTATCAGTCCACCCAATAAGTCAACATCACAAATAAAAAATGGGAAAGGAGGAAACTGTTCCCTCAGGTAGCCTCCATTTCCATGTGCCTCTAAAATGATTCTGAGTCTGATTCTAGAATTATGAGCTTTTTTTTTTTTTAAAGATTTTATTTATTTATTTGACAGACAGAGATCACAAGGAGGCAGAGAGGCAGGCAGAGAGAGAGAGAAGGGGAAGCAGGCTCCCACTGAGCAGAGAGCCCAATGCAGGGCTCGATCCCAGGACCCTGGAATCATGACCTGAGCCGGAGGCAGAGGCTTTAACCCACTGAGCCATCCAGGTGCCCCCAGAATTATGAGCTTTTAGTACAAGAGATCACTTAAACACAAGCCAACTATGTCTGCTGCCCAACTGAAGAAACAAAGGTTTCTTTCCACTAGAGAAAAAACAACTATACAGTACCTAATGAGAGTGTTAAATTCTAGAAGGAATTTCAAGGGTAATTTTAATCTGATGGGATTTTTCATTTTACACACTGATTTTAAGTATCAATTTCTTATGTAGGAAACAATTCCATTATGTTTTACTTGTGTAGGGAATTTGTTTTACAAAGGTAAGTGTGTATAAATACATAAATAATAATATTCTATAAGGATGTTCACCCTATGGAAGAAGTGGGTTACCTATGCTGTGAGAATTTTCTTGATTATAGTATTTTATATAAAGTACATTTAACTGATCTTAAATTCTTTACATGGAACATGCCATTTTTTTTGTAATAAATTCTGTTTTGGACTTAGAAAGAAAGCAACTAGAAAGCTGAAAAACACTGAAATATAACCTGGCCATTTCAGAGGGAATTTTATCAGTTAGTTGACTAAAAGCAATTATAATGTTTCATAAACTAAAATACACAATTGTTAAGCCTACTCAAAAACAGATACTCAAAAACAGATACTCTGCTTTCATCTAAACTTATGTACATTTAAAAAGCCATTTTGATCCCCTAAAAGAGTATCATATAAAATTTTTAAGTACGTTATCATAATTTGTGTTTTGCACACTAGAAACAAGAAAAAAGTCAAGCCAATGTCCAAAAAAGTTACTTCCACATCTGAAATACTATTTGACTAACAGTCATAGAGTATTTTCACAAACATATTTTTGAGAACAAGGTATCAACAGAAACCAGACCTTCTCAGAGAAATGGCTGATTCCAAGGCTGGGCAAAATATGTACAAGATGAACCTGGAATATCTTGTTATGTCAAAAAGTGAGAAAGTACTCAAAGTGATAGTGGCATGTCTTAAGGACAGAAAAGCAAGCTGGAAAGAGTTCTTACGAGAGGATCTAAAACAATCTGAGCACTGAAATCATGAAGGTTGATAATACACTATCAATGATTAAAAGAAAAATGATACAGACACATACATAGATACATGGGGAAGGAGAGCTCTTACAGTAAAATGCCAGGTATTAAATGGAGAACGTAAAAGACTGCTATTGTTACAAAACTGTCATTTTTCGATTGTCATTTTCAACATAGTAAAAACTGGTTCAGACAAGCATCATCAATGGATGCTAAATCTAGAGGGAAATTTTGCTAAAGAGCAGGGCATGCCCATGGTATTAAAGTCTCTCCCACATATTGCTTACAAAATGCAAGGAAAACAACACTAACTATAGAGAAATCAAGTACCTTAATTGGGTGATCAAAATTAACAATGCCAATAAAGAGCAGAAGACATCTTGTACCTCTGAATGTACAGAACCCTAGAGAATACATAACCTGAATTTAGTCACAAGTAAGCATCAGACAAACCTAAAATTAGAAACAAAATGGTAATGTCATAAAAGACCAAAAAGGACTGTGGAAATGTGTCCCGACTACAGAGACATGACAAATAAATGAAATACCTGGTCTTAGACTGGATAGTTACTGAAAAAATAATTAGAAAAGAAAAAATATAGTGGAAAAAATCTGACCTTACACAGATGAAATAAACTAGAAAAATTATTTACAGATGCTTTTACAGTTCTATTGATGACAAGGTTCTAAAGAAAATTCAACCAGATTCAACATAATCAAAGCACTACATCAGAGAAGTAGTAAGCAAAACTACTAGCAAATAAATAACAATCCAGGTTCAATCAAAATGACCAATTGAAAAGTTAATAAAATTTTCCTCCAATAAAGTTTTGGTCAAGAGAATGATCCATATACTGTCATAAACGTTTTCCTTTCTAAAACCTAGCCTGCAAAGTCACAAACATGAAGTTAGCAACAAACTAAAATATAATATGACTGGAACCAATAATAAACAAACAAACAAAAAAAAATCTAAGAAATTTTGACATTTTACCATTACAGCTAGAAGTTTACAAACCTTGATTACTAAATAAATACATTTTTCAAAATGTATAAATTTCGTAATTACAAGCATCATTCCATCATAAATATTCTCCTTCAAAGTAAAAACTTCAAAAAAAAAAAAAATAACCACTGACACTACAGATCAACATCTATCTTAAACACACTTGTTAGTGTTCTTTACCAATTACAATATCCAACTTAGGACAAAGAACATCCTAATAACTGAACATGAGGAGAAGCTCTGGATTCAGATTAGTTTAATTCAATTTCTGGCTCGACAATTTAGTACCTGAGGGTTCTTGAACAAGATACGTAATTTGTCAGTGCCTCAGTTTTCCAATCTATAAAAGAGTATAATCACCTTACAGGTGAATACACACTTCATAGGATTATGATGACTAAATGAGACACTTGTATTACACAGAAAAGTGCTTTTTAAATACACTCTTCAGGGGTGCCTGGGTGGCTCAGTGGGTTAAGCCTCTGCCTTTGGCTCAGATCATGATCCCAGGGTCCTGGGATCAAGCCCCGCATCAGGCTCTCTGCTCAGCAGGGAGCCTGCTTCCCCCTCTCTCTCTCTGCCTACTTGTGATCTCTCTGTGTTAAATAAATAAATAAAATCTTTTATAAATAAATAAATACACTTTTTACATACACTGGAAAAAGTAAAAATCTCACGTCCATTAGGATGGTTATTATCAAAAAAACTGAAAATAACAAGTGTTGGCAAAAGTATGGAGAAACTGGGATCCTTGTGCTCTGCTGGTGGGACCGTAAAATAATGCAACTACTATGTGAGGCAGTAGGGCAGTTCCTCAAAAAATTAAATATATAAATACCATATGATCCTGCAATCTTGCTCTTGAGTATCCCAAAAATTGAAAGAAGAGTTTCAAAGAGATATTTGCACACCCGTGGAAGCACTATTCACAATAGCTAAGAGGTCAAAACACTCCAAACGTCCATCAATGGATCAATGGATAAACAAAATATGGTATATACATACAGTAAAATAAATCCAGTCTTAAACAGGAAGGAAATTCTGTCACATGCTACAACATAGAGTAACTTTGAGAACATTAAATGAATTAAGTTAGCCACAAAAAGATAAGTACTGTGTGATTCCCCTTGCATGAGCTATTTACAGTAGTCAAAATCATGGAGACAGAAAGTACAATAGTAGTTACCAGTTGCTGGGGGTAGAACGAAAAGGGAAGTATTGTTTACTGGGTAGAGTTTTGCTTTTGCAAGAGGAGTAAGTTCTGAACTGTTTTTGGAACAATGTGGATATACTTAACACTATCAAACTACACATTTAAAAGTGGCTAAGATGATAAATGTTATTTTCTTTTTACAATAAAAAAAAAAAGGAGACATACTTTTGAAACCCAGTATCTACAAATTTAAATGTCCTTTACCATGTTTACAAGGCCTAGTGAAATTTAGTTAATAGAGTAGCAAAAAATGAATGAGCCAAATATCTCAGAAATGGTCAGTGTTATTACATAATCCACCTTCATCTTAAAAAATTTCAGAACTAAAATAAAAAATGCATTAAAGTAAGCTTGCTATTTATTGCAGACAAACTATACAAATCTCATGATTCAACTTACTCAAGTCTCTAAAGTCAGCCTGATCTTTAGCACAGGTTTTTCTCCTGTGAGCAAGAAAAGCAGATGAATTCTCTGACCCCATAAGTAACTCCAGGGATCTAGATTAGTAAGAAATCTTTGAAGACTACCAAAGTCATCTCAGAGATTCCAGACAAACCTAAGTATCATAAATGACCTCAAACCAATATGGACTTGAACACCTGGGCTCTGACCTGTAATCAAACCATATCAAGTCTACTTTACTTACAAATTTTCAAATGTAAGTACAGAAAATGAGAATACAAAATCAAATATATTAAGTTTTCAAATTGTTCTCACCTAAATCACAGAGTAAAATTAGGCAGACTTTATCTTCCATTTATATAAAAATGATCACCACATACTTGGGAAATAAATTTTAAAGAAGTATATATAGCTCATGGATTTTTTTTTTAACATATAACTTTAAATATTCAGCTCTAGGGACGCCTGGGTGGCTCAGTTGGTTGGACGACTGCCTTCGGCTCAGGTCATGATCCCGGAGTCCCGGGATCAAGTCCCGCATCGGGCTCCCAGCTCCATGGGGAGTCTGCTTCTCCCTCTGACCTTCTCCTCACTCATGCTCTCTCTCACTGTCTCTCTCTCAAATAAATAAATAAAATCTTAAAAAAAAAAAAATATTCAGCTCTAAAGAAATAACTTGTCAGCTGAAACTCAAAATTAATAAAAACTGCTCTGCTTTCAATAATTTTTAAATCTTAAAGACATCTTTCAATGTCACTAACAAACATCAGAGCTAGGACAATGATTGCCATGTTTCACTGAATTGACGATATCGATTCTATGATGCACCATTATTTCATGTGCCACTAAGAATGTAAAATCACTTCCAAAATACATCAGTCATAAAATGTATCCCAAATTCAAAGATATTAAAATAAATTAAAAATTGTTATCTCAGAACAGACATAATGCAATATGTACATGCCTATTCCTTGAATAACTCCCAGGTAACCAGAACAGACCTAATCTAATTAACATATTTCAAGTACAGAGAAAAGGAAAAAAATAAATCAACATTTCTATAACGCCAAAATCCCAGAGCCCTACCCAAACTTCTTTTAAATGCATGAAAACAGTCAATACAAACTACCAGCTCAAACAATCAATAAACAATTATGCAGACACCAAATCCAAAGAAGTAACTACATAATTCACTACAGCCTAAGAAAATGATTTCCAAACTCAGGCAGTCAAAAACCTAAGCACCAAATGACTTTCAAACAACTCAGATGGTCAAGTCCCATGTCTCCTTAAATCCAGTGGTCCACTGATATCAGCTCAGAAAAGAGAGTGCCACCTACTAAAGGAAGAAACAGTTAATCCAGGATTTTCCAGCACATACTATGAACACAACAGACTCTAGTTTAGCTTAGGACGAGGTACAGGTTTAAAGTATACTAATATGCTGTTTCAAGAACAACGGTACAGGTGCAAACCAAAAAGAAAATCTTACTGACCTAAAAGTTTTCCACAAACTGACAAAAGTTATAAAGGTTAATAAATTAACCCAATTTCAATAAATACCAAAGAATGCATTTAATAATTTAGTAAATAATTAATTCAATTACAATATGGAAACACATAAAAATCTCTACTAAAATTATCCATTTCAAAATTCCTAAAATCTATTACTTTTCTTACACCAAAATTTGATATCACTTCCTATAAAACATTAAAATATATGTAAATCTAAATATCAAGGTAAACTGACAACCAATGAAATTATACAGTACTAAGAAGATTGACAAACTCATTAAAAGACTAATTCTCTTTGAATTCAATTATGTATAAGAACAGATAAACAGTCAAAAGGGGCAAGGCAGAATATATTTTAAAAATCCCTCCAAACATACCCTCCAAATCTACCTCCAATCTACAAAGAAATCTAAGAGGTGTAGATTCTGTTTACTTTACTGACCATTTAATTTTCTTAAGCTGCAGACTTCACACAGAGAAGGACTACACCCATCTACATCTATAAGTAAACAAGGACATACAAGTCATACTATTTTTTTTCTAAACAAACAGCGACTCTACTAAATAAAACATTCTTAGGTTTGATGTTGACTTAGAAAACCAAATAACTAAAAATATTTCCCTTCCTTTTTGGCTACTTTTTTCAGAGGAATCCAATTTGATCATCCATTTGTACCTTAAACATCAGAGCTTAGAAATTCAAGTGTAAAAAATGTCCATGAGTTTAAACAAAAAAAAAACCAGAATGTTGATAATTTTTGAGGGTGGGTTACAGTTAATTACATTGTTAATTAGATACAGCTATTAATTACACTGTTCGCTATTCTTGCATAGGTTTTTTCAAGTCTATAATAACACTAGATTTAAAAATTATTCAGATGTAGTGAGTGGTCTTCCTTAAAATCTTTAATTTTAAAAAAAAATTAGTAGAGAGTATCAATTTAGCATTAAGTTTTTTGACAGAATACACTAACTGGAAGGTAATCCACAAACACATCAAAAGTCACTCTATTAATAAACAGATGTTAGGTCATATCCACTTGGAAGTTACTAAGAAAATAAATGCAATGCAATGAAGTTCATGTCCTATTTATACAGTCAATGATTAATTAAAAATTTTCATTCTTAGAATTGGAAGGGACAAATTTTCTAGTTCAGTGATCTACACACTTTTCTAGGTACCTAGAGGAGAAGCCAGAGACAAATCATCTTGTTTGATAAATCGGGAATTGTGCACAAAATAAGAGATTTTGTTTTAAAAAAGAAATCTCGCTGCATTAAAATCAGGTTGGAGGAAGGGCTAAAAACCATTGTTCTATTACATTCACATTCTACAGCAAATTTAGTGACCTAAAAGAGGTTAAATGACATATATTACCATTCAATTAGTGGCAGTGTGAGGAAGAGAATTTTAGGACTCTCGACTACTTGCCCAGTTCTACCTTAAAACAATGCACCACCTTAAATTTAAGTTAGTTATGAGTAACATTGTTTCTATTTTCTTGGCTACAAAATAATATTAGACAAAATCATCTCTAAGATAATTTCCCAGGTCTAAAATTCTGATTCCACGCATGCTAAGTTTAAACAGAAGTCTATACTAGAGGATGTATGTCCTTAAACAGAGCAGAACTCTTCAAACATTTTCAGGGACTTCAGAGAAATAGAAGTCAAATATAGAAACAAGCTAAAAGTTATTCCTTCTTTATTTTTTGGATCCTGAAACATTTCTGCAACTTCTCCACCTTTTAATAGTTAATGCTGAGAATATAAAACATGTCACCAAAGACCACTGAAATAATCATACTGAAAGTTTTTTTGGTTATTAGATACTTTTGTAAACACACATGTCACTGAATGTTCAAGTTACTGAATGTCTTACAGAGAACCAAGTACATCACTCTCTGTTAAGTTTAAAATAAATGAATTCAGAGGTGCATTAAGTCTGGCTAACACATAATGGTCACAAATAATGTTTTAATTCCCACCTATTAAAGCCTGAAAGAGGTTGCTCTGAAATATGTTAATAACCCGTTCTATGGAACTTCTGAGCTGTCTGTCTTCAGTTTGGCTTAGTTTTGAACGATATTCTTCCAAAAGGTGCAAAGCTCTCTGGGTGTCTAAGAAGAAAAGAAGAGTCTGATTAAAATTACACATTCCTTACACAGCAAATAATTCTGCAAGATATCTAAACACTTCTCCAAATCCTCTAGGTCAACCAATGCTACTACGTTCACAAACATATTTACTCCCTAGAATAACCAAAATTTTTTTAAAAATAAGTCACAGAAAAAGGAGGAAGACAAGCAGTTGCTAATAAATGTTCACTAGTAGTCTACCACAATAAAAGACTGTTTGATCAAGATATTAGTTAACATAGCTTCAACTGATCTGATATGCAAAGCAGATTACCTACAATTTGTCATTATAATATAAATCTTAAATGTTTCAAAATACTAGCTTTTAGCCAGGATCCTACAATTGCTCACAAGAGTGTTTAGTAAGAATGACAAAGTAAAATATTAGAACACCAATTCAAAGTTTTTAAAAAGACATTTCAGTGGAGTGAAAATTAACTGCCTCTGGAGTCACTAGAGAGATTCAAAAAAGAAAGTTTGAAAAACATTTAGATGTTTCCCTCTTTTGAAAGATATGATGAAGCTTAGATTCCCTAAGTAGTAAGGCTAACAAGATGCTGTCTCATGAGAGTTAAATACTTTTAAAACACAACAATCACAAAACAGACACAGACACACACAGGAGAGTTCCGAAATAAATTCTCACCTTGCTTCCGGACTGGCATTTTTCTCCAGTATCAGGAAGAGGGCACACACCTTTAAAAACAGAAAAGAAACAACTAAAGCAAAGAACAGAATCGTGGTTAAACCAGCACTTCCCCCTGAATCTTACATCGAAAAACTCCCAGCCCTATTTGAAAAGGGCACACCTGGAGAAGTTTTCCCAAGCGAAAGAAAGAGCCTCAAAACCCAGCAGTGTCAGTCAATCTAGAAAGCTTTTACCTAAGGGTGGGTACCCCTACAAATTAAGAGCAGACAGAGAAGCCTGCTTCCAAATTCTCCTCGAAAGCTGTTCTCTCTCCAAAGGGTACTAAAAATGCCTAGACGTGAGGCCACCCCTCCCCTGGCGTAACTATGCATATTTCCCACCTGCTACTGTGGGGGGGGGGTGCAGAAGAGCTCCGACCCTTGGCCCCTAAGCCAGTAGCGACCGTACAGCGCAGAGACAGGACCAGCTAGGCAGATCACCCCACCCCACTCGGGCCCCCTCCTCTAGCTTGCCTTTCTCTTTGCTCGCTTCCTCCGGGCTACTCCAGCGGGGGCCGGACAGGGCTGCGGCCACTCTCCGCGACGCCCTCACGCCCCACATGCACACCTCCGCGGGCCCCCACACCTGCGGCGCCACCACAAAGTTCCAGCAAGCCGCGAGCGCTCAGAGCTGGGGTGCGCTCTGGTCCGAGTCGGGGCGGCTCCCCCGCCCTGCCCGGCTCCACGTCCCCCCGCCCCGCCCGGGGCTCGAGGAGCTGAACTGAGGGGGGTGAGGGAACGGGGGAGGAGCTCCCCTTGGCGGCCGCACCCCCGCCGCCTCTTCCTCCTCCTCCTCTTCTGCCGCGGCAGCCTCACTCGCCGCGGCCCGCTAGCCCGCTCGCCTTCTCTCCTCCTAGCCGCCCCACCCCCGGAACCTCGCCTCCTTCCGCGCCCCCAACCGCTCTCCCCCCAAACTTTCCGCCAAGATGGCGGCCCCGGAGCTGGACTGCCGCGCCCCCACGTGACCGCTTTCCCGGCGCTCTCAGCCAATGGGAAGTGAGGAGGCGGCTGGCGCCGAGCCCCGGTCTCTCAGCGCTGCTACCTTTGGGTTGGAAGGGGGAGGAGGACCTGTAGGGGGCTGGGGGAAACGGGAAAGGGGACCCGGAGACCATCCCAAGTGAACCTCCTCTCTTAAAGGGGCGGCCATCGAAGTGGCTCTGAGGACAAAGGAGTTGACACACAGATTCTACAGGTGGTCCGTGGTAGCCCTGGAAGAGCCCGCCTTTACCTCGCCCTAGCCCACCGGTGTGTCCCCCGGTTCAGAGCGAGTAGCGAGCCAGGCCCGGAAGGGTCCGGGTGTCTGAAGAGTGACGTGACCTCACCTACACCAGATCCAAGACATTCGGAGACACCCTTTAACCTCACTAAACACGTGCTGTTTCCAACTCCGAGGCTGGAGAGAGTGCCTGGCGCCCCCGGGGGTGGATCCCCAACCGGGAAAAGCGGTCTTGGAAAGGAGTCTGACTGCACTACCTACGTTAGGGGCGGGGGCGGGGGCGGCTGGGGCCTGGGACGGGGCAAGGGGGAGGAGTTTGGGCGGGGGTTGGGGATGTAATCTCTGCACTTAACACTTTGTACTAATTTTTTTTTATTATTATTATTAGCCCTTCAGTAGAAGTCTTGGGGGGGGCGGTGAATAAAGAAAGGCTCGTAAAATAGATAGATTAAGAGTTTGAGGGGTTTACCAGAGGGTTTTTAAGTATAAGTGATTCTAAGTATGAATGTATTTAAGGGTGGAAAGAGAACATTTGCTCCTTCTTTCACTCGCTCATTCATTCACACCCCCTTGCCTGAGCCCCTCCGCCCAGTCATCGGTCTCAGGTATTACCCAAGCTCTGGCGGCCCCTTTAAGAGCTCACCTGTAGCTACCTCCTACGGAACCGAGCCGCCTTTGGCACGCGCGGCAGGTTTAAGTTTAGACTTCAAGGCAGAGAGGGACTTCAGGTCGACCAGAACCCGGCTCTGGATCTGAGACACCCAGGTGGTAGAAGGAGAAATGGCGAAAAGCTCTCCAAGTCACTGTTTAGGTCTTCGAGCGTTGTCTGGATAACAGGGACCTCCCTCCTCTGAGGTCCAGAGAGATTTTGCCCAAGGTCACTCAGAGTTAGTGGCAAAACTGGAAAGGAGAAGATCATCTTTCAAAACCGGAAGACTCTTCCTAGTAAACCTGACAGCCTTTCGCTGAGGCCATATGCTTGGGCTAATAAAGGGAAGTCCCGAAAACCTACTGTAACAGTAACAATTACTCAGAGGTGTGCTGACTACCAGGGTTCACTTTCGGATCGCACCTTGGAATTCTAACAAGAGAACCCAACAATGACTTTAGAGCTCATCTAAACCCAATCTCTCAGTTTAAGATAAAGAAACTGAGGTTCAGAAAGGGGAAGCAACCTGCCCAAGGACATACAGGCTAATCAGCAACAGCAGCCCAGAATTAGTTCTCCTATCTCCAATACAGGAGATAGGGTTCTTTCCACTGTGGTTCTGGACAACTTGACAGTGGTATGTTGGTATCTTAGCAGCAGATGCCTATGCTCCCCTAGGTCAAGCAGCTTGGGAGCTTGAGCAACAGATTAAAGCAACATTCCACAGAAGAAATGGGATGAAAAAATGAAAGGAAGCTCCTAAAAGCAAGGAGCTTAAACGGAGAGATTTTTAAAATCGTGAACTAGGGACGTCTGTAATAGTGAAAATGACTAATGGTATGCATGCTATTATTATCAAGACTTCATTGATGAGCAGTGAATGGAATAGTTCCAGTTAAGGAAGCATTCTAAGAATGGAATCTCTTCAGAATTCAGGAGGAAGAAGGGATTTTGCCCTCACCCTTAATATCATTTATTATTCACATATGTTCACTTGCTGAGCAATGAGGGTAGAAATAGTTAAGATCCAAGCCCTGCTCTCAAGGAACCACAGCCTATTAATGAGGGGATAAAAGCCAGTGCAGCTTTTCCTGAGGGCCACTGCAAAGTCAAAAGCAAAATTTGTATGAGTTCTCAATGTCATCCTAGTTTTCCACTAAAGACAAAGAGGAGGGAGAGGAGAAAGAGAATGACAAGAGGGCATGAAGCCCTTCCTTCTTGTCATCCTCTAGCTCTGTTGGTTGTCAGCAGTGTCCAAAAGCAGAAATGAAGCTAGTACTTCTTTCATCCTTAGGAGCCAGGACAAAGGCCAGGCCTAGAATGAGAGGTCTTTATTCCTTATTCCTCCTTTCTAGTCACCTGCATTAGTTATCTATGACTGCATAACAAATTCCTCAAGCTTAGTAGCTTAGTAGCTTAAAACTTAGTAGCTTAGCAACTTAAACAGCAATAAACATTATCTCGTGGTTTCTGCAGATAAGAAATTCAGGGAGGACCCTAGTTGGAAGGTTCTGGCTTAGTGTCTGAAGAGATTACAGTCAAGATGTCTACCAGAGCTAGTCATCTAAAGGTTTAGTGGGGATTAAGGGAGGCTCTTCCGAGATGGATCACTCACATGGCTAGTAAGTCAATGCCGACTGTTGGTAGGAGGGCTACTTTTTTCACCATGAAGCTCTTTCTACAGGGCTGCTTGAATGTCTTCATGATGTGGTGGCTGACTTCCTCCAGAGCTGGTGATCCAAGAGGGCAAGACAGCAGCTGCATCTTTCATGACCTAACCTCAGAAGTAACACTATCATTTCCACACTATCTTACTGGTTACTTAGGTCAGTCTCAAGAGTGTGAATAACAGGACCAAAGAATCATTAAATGCCATCTTGGAGACTGCCTGCCATATCATCACAACAGACAAAGCAGTAACATCTGGATTTCTCCAAACAACTTTTATATCCTTGAAGTCTTCCTTACTTTACACAGGTAGCAGCTGCCATTGAATAGGATCCAACATAGCATCTGACTACTTTTCCAAACTCTTCAAACTTTCCAGCCCCATATTAACTTTTCTTTCAAATAACTTAGAAGACTTAGGAGTCAGAGGACCACAAGGTAAAGCTTGAAGCTCACATTCTTCTCTTGAGTTGTCAGCGAGTTGATCTCTAAGAATATTATCTCTCAGTTCTAAACTTTCCCTGCCCTACTATCCTTCTACCCAAGCCACCCATAAGCTTCACATCTCTGGCTTTTCCTTTTCCCCATTCAGGTCCCCAGCCTACCCTCTGTAAAGGTGTTCAGGTCTTGCCAGACCCTACTGCATCATTTACTCTCACTATGTGCCAAGCCAATCACTGAAAGGAAAGAGTCTGATGCTGTCAAAAATGCTTATCCCAACTTAGGCTGCAAAAGAAGAACAGTGCTGAGAATGTGAGATTAACCATGCTGGTCAGATCTCCACAAATTGCTCAGGGGGGCATTTCCTGGCAGCAAACTTTAAGAAAAGTCTACCTAAACCAGCATCAGGAAAGAAAAAAGTAACCAGAACAATCAGGGATATGAAGCTTTAACCCAAGGGGAATGATTATAAAATCTAGAATCATTTCTTTGAGAAAAGAGAGGGATCTGGAGGGCTTGATTTCAATCTTCAAAGAAGCTTAGTCTGTGTATCTGGGGGGGCAGGACTAAAGTCACTGGGACACAAGAAGTTCTTTAACATGACTTGTCAGAAGTTGCCAAAATTCCTAAGAGCCGCCCCCAAGATATTAAGAGTTACCTATTAAGCAGAGACCAAAAGAATCCGGCAAAGCTGCCTTGTCAGAGGAAGGTACATACCCAGGACAGAAAGCTGGACTAAGTGACCTCTAAGACCACAGTTCTAAGCATTTGAAACCTCAGTCTCTACTGTGGTATTAGTACCATTTTATCTACATCAAGAATCCATTCTATCCAGTTTAAGTGATACCGAGACTGATCTCCTTCTGTATAGATAATTCTTACCAGAATAAAAGGTACAAGTTGAAATCAGTTCCCTTTGAAATGTGGGCAGTCACTCATCTCTATGACAATTAGTCCCTGAATTCATGCTTTTCAATGGATAATCTACCTCAAATTTCTATATTATGGTGTAATGGGTACCTAAGTGGGTATAGGACAAAACAGTTATACTTTTAAACGGGTATAGCCCTTCATATAGACTTCAAAGGCAGATTTAACACATTGTAGTCTCACAGCAACCTGTGAGATAAACTCATTGGCTATGATCTCCCAATTTGCAGAGGAAGACACTGAGGAAGAAAGAAAGAAAGCTGTCTAGGACACCAAGCTAGCTGGTAATGGAGCTGGGACTGAACGTTAGTTCACTGTTCTTTCCATTAGACTGTTTCCTTTTCTCTACCTGACACCTTTCTTAAAAACAAACAAACAAACAACCACACACACACACACACACACACACACACACACACAGTGTGTGTGCATGTATATGTATGAGAGACAGGGTCGGAAAGTCAGAGAAAGATACTAAGAGAAAGAAAGAAAGGCACTGAGAGATGTTCTGATAGAATAAAGCACACTTAACAGGCTAATTTTTACCTGTTTATCATATATTTGAATACCTTTCACAGCTGAGACAATTCTGATGGAAATAGGATAATATTACTTATTTCTGACCACAAAGAAATAAATATGCACACCCTAGTTATATGTTATGACTAAATGAGTCGGTTTTTTTTTTTTTTTCAATGCAAAGGTATTTATTTAAATAACTTCAGCTTCCTTCTCTCCTTCCTTTACCCTGACAAGTACTCCTGAGTATAAACGAGAGTTTTCACAAATGTATGGGACACCTGACCTGGGAGGGCCCTCAGACACTATCTAATGCCATCCTCTCATTTGACAGACATGTGAAGTAAGCTCCAGAAGAGCTCCCAGACAGTAGCAATGCACAATTATCGACAGACTTTTTAGTGAAAGCAGCATGCCACCAGCATTTCAGGAATAATCAATCTTCTCTTGGCTGGGAGACGGAATGGGAATTAGTAATCTTTTCTAAAGATACATTTCTAAGTTTAACCAAATTTGCCATTATGCTTTTGAAGAACTTGGGATATTGACAGAACCGTGGGATCCCATATTGAAATCCTTGGGATTAATACTCAAATCTGCTTACATGAGACAGCCTCTTCACCCCACTCCCTGCCAAGAGGATTACCAGTGTCTATTCAAAGAAGGTTCTGGGTAGGCCCCCGGGCCAGATTATTCTTTCATAGGCAGAGAACACAAATTTGGAAACTTAATTGCAATTTGAAGAAACACTATTAGAATTTTAGGAAGTCATTTGTATTCGATTTTTGAGATGTGACGTGGCTAATAGAATTCTGATAAGCAATAGAAACCAAAAGATTCTTCATAATTGGACATGAATTAAGTCCAGTGACCAATCTCCTGTAGCACAGAAAACTGCCACATTCCTCCAAAAGCTTTCTGTGCCAGCCTTTCATTTTTGGGAAATGACATTCACTAGAACTGTAATTTTCCTGTTCTTCATGTTGTGTAACCCTGAATTCTTTATTATTCCCTTCTTTTAAGCTCACAAGAACAGTAAAGACAAAGAATCATTTAAATCTTACTTTCTATTTAAATTTTCTTTAAATTAGATTAATTCACTTAAAAAATAATTTTATCAACTGAGATTAATTATTTACAATCAAAACATTCTCTACCTTTTAAAAATAAATTGGGCTACAGTTGAGGAAACTTCCAAATATGCTTGTTAAAAATCCTGCAAAAATTCCCCCAGATGGATATTATTTCAAATTGCAAATTGCTATGTGAATAAATAAAGTAAAACCCAAGACTGGTGGGAGACAACAAAATAATAACTACAAGAATAGAAATAAAAAGGGGGAGGCATAATCAATTGCTAATGAAGATGAATAAAGTAATTTAAGAACAAGGGAGGAACAAATATTTAATAAGAAATGTTGCCATAATAATTTAGAGATGCTTTGATTCAAGGGAACAGAATAAATCTATGTCTCTATTCTTTCTTCCCCTCGAAAATCACTCCCAAAATGTTAGAACAAGAAGAAACTTGTTCCTCCATCTTCAATGAAAATAAGAATCTTTAGAAACCCCACCAAGACTGAAAGTAGTTGGAGAATTGGTCAAATTCAAGTGCCTGCGTTCGGATTTGGGGAAGTGGTAAATACTCCCTCCCAAAGATTCAAAAACCCAACAACCTAGTAGGAAGGAAAAAATGTGTGGTGTGTGTGTGTGTGTGTGTGTGTGTGTGTGTGTGTGTGATGTTAGCAGGTTCGTGGTAAATACAAAATTGTCTCTTCTACTTATCCTCTGTATTTTGTGAATATTTGAAATATTGAATATTTGAAATATTCGAATATTTGAATATTGAATATTTGAAATATTGAAATATTTGAAATATTTATTAATTAAAAATTTAAATCTCCCCCCTCCCAAAACCACATATACTTGTCTTGGAGAACCCTAAAGAAGTTGAAGAAATAAAGTTAAAGTTAAAGAAATAAAGACTCCAGATACCACCGATAATGAGGTGCTGCTAGGAATGGTAGGACAGGATCCAAAAACAAGAGAATGACTAAATACCTATATAAGCAAAACTGAGATGCTAGGTTCCCCCACACTTAGGCGACCACCTTTCTATCTTTGTTCAAAAGACAAGAGTTTATTTACTGGAGAAAATGAGAAGCTTTAGATCTGGGGACACCAGCATGGAGGGAGTTGATGGTTACAGTATGAAACCAGGAGACTAAGGGAAAATCTGCACACTGAACACAGAGAGGTTCCTTCATAAGCCCCATTCTTCCTTCACAAGCCCCATCCCCAAGAGCTATGGCTGGGCTCAAAACTGAATTGCCAATGCAAAAAAGATCAATGCATAGTTAAAGTTGAAAGAGTCACAACAAAAGTTAGGGCGAGCTGTCAAGAAAATGCAAGTCAAACTCACAATGAGACACAACTTCACACCCACTGGGCTAGCCAATCAAAAAGGCATATCTGTTAAGACATACATATTATTATAACAAGTGCTGGCTAGGATGTGGAGCAATCAGAACTCTCATACGTTGCTGGTAAGAATGTAAATGGTGCAGCCATTTTGGAAAAGTCTGGCAGTTTCTCAAATGGGTCAACATAGTTGCCATATGACACAATTCCACACATAGGTATGTATCAGAGATTTGAAAATTTATGTCCATGCAAAACTTGTATACAAATGTTCATAGCAACAGTATTCATAAGAGCCGAAGAGTGAAAACAACCTGAAAGTCCACAAACTGTTGAATGGATTAATAAAATGCGATATGTCCATACAACAAATTATTATTCAGCAATGAAAAGAGATGAAGTATTGATATATGCTATGAAATGAATAATCTTTGAAAACATTATGTTAAGTGAAAGAAGCCAGTTACAAAGGACCACATGTTATATGTTTCTATTTATATGAGATGTCCAGAATAAGCAAATCTGGATTAGTGGTTGCCTAAAGTTGAGGGACAATGAAAGGGGAGGGGTTGGTGGTGGAAGGCTAAGGGGTGATAGATTGTTTTCTTTTGCTTTGTTTTGAGGTTAATGGAAATATCCTAAAATTGATTGTGGTGATGGATGCACATTTGTCAATATACTAAAAAGCCACTGGGTTGTATGCTTTATGTGGGTGAACTGTATGGTATGTGAATTATATTTCAGTAAAGCTATTTTTTTTTTTAATCAGGTTGGCCACCTTATTGCCCTTCAAGAATGCTGACCAGTCAACAAAGCCCCTCCATGTAGCAGGGGCCTTCCGTCAGCTCAGCTTTCAACAACAAGGGGCAACCAAAGATCATCATACAATTGGGGAGTGCCTCCATCTACCTCCATCATGATAGATGGAGACCAAAAAACTGACAAACCAGGGGGAAAAAACTCAAAGAAAACAGAATTTCAGAGTCATTGTGAGGACTAAGGAAAAAAACAAGAAATTATAACTCATATCTTCAGAGATCTCAAACCCATGAAGTAAAGACTACAAAAAGAAAGTTCTTTGAAATTAAATTTGAAAATAAAATATAAAATTCAATAAAAGGTTGGAAGACAAAGTCACAGAAATTTCCAGGAAAAAAGAATGAGAAAGAAAATATAGGAAAGTGAGAGTTTTGGTGAACAAGGGACATCAAATAATAGGTATTCCAGAAGAGAAATCAGGGGAGGAAATTAAGTAAATAATATAAGAAATGACAAAAATAAGGGGAAGAAGTTAAGCAAATTATATAAGACATTTATCAGAACTGAAAGACAGGAGTCTATAAATCAAAAAAGATCTCCTGAGCATCAGCAATAATGAGTGTAAAGAGACTCACACCAAAACACATTGTGATGTTTTGAAACACTTGAAATACAATTTACATGCTAAATGCTCTCAGAGAGAGGAAAAAAAAAAAAAACAGTCCATGTACAAAGAATCAGAAATCAGAATGGCATCAGAATTCTCACTAACACTGGAAATTAGAAGACAGTAAAACAATACATTTAAAATTTCTAAGGAAAAATTACTTTTCCTCAGGATTATATATCTAGCCAGATTACCAATCTGAGTAAAATTTGAAAAGAAACTGTTTTTCCGTGTCTCACAAAATTGACCTCCCATGAATCATGCATGCTTTTTTAGGAGCCTTCTAGATGAACGCGCTTTAGTAAAACAAGGGCATAAAGCAAAAAGGAAGGAGATGCAGGATCCAAGAAAAAGAATCCAAAATGGAATGGGGGCAGGGGAACTCTCAGGATATTGGTTTAATGCAATTTCGGGCCCATAGCTGCTTAGTGGAACATGGAAAGGAAGTGATACAGATTGAAAGGTTGGAGGACTTCAGGATCAATGTATCCAAGACAGACATGGAATTAGTTAACAGTTTTGGTCATATGGAAAAATGCATCAAGAGTGTTTCAGAGCTGTTAGAGGGTGTGGGAAAACTTGAGATGTTGAAAGAAAACTAAACAAAGGGAAACATCTATTCACTCCAGGAAAATAAATCATGTAAGAAAGAAAATATAACGACCATACACTATTTGGCTCAAAAATGCAATATTTTGGTGGCTCAGTTGTTAAGCGTCTGCCTTTAGCTCAGGTCATGGGGTTTGAGCCCCACATCAGACTCTCTTCTCAGCAGGGAGCCTGCTTCTCCCTGTCCCAATCCCCCTGCTTGTGTTCTCTCTCTCTCACTGTCTCTCTCTGTCAAATAAATAAATAAAATCTTTTATAGAAAGTGCAATAATTTTGTAGCCCTAGTAATGAAAATAATATACTGATTCGACAACAACAAAAAGAGAATTGTGATAGGAGAATGAGAATCCATAAACTGATAGCTTCAGATAGATAATAGATAGCCAGAAAGGCAATTGATAATTCCAACCAACGAACAAGTCTCAGTCTCCTATATGATTTACAGAAGTAAATATAACATAGAAGTAGATTCCAGTAGAAACAGCTAGAAGAACTGAAGAGTCCTCTCTAGAGTGGGATGGGGGCAGTGGAGAGGGGAAGAGAAGGCAAGGAGCTGCTATTAGTATTGTTGTTGTCGTTGTTACTGTGGGATGGAGGCAGTGGAGAGGGGAGAAGAAGGCAAGGAGCTGCCATTATTATTATTATTATTATTATTACTGTAAAGCTTCAGCACTCTTTGAACTTTAAGAAACTATTTGCATGCACTAATTGAATTCATGATAAAGATTATTTAAAATTTATATAAAGAGAAGTCAAATGATGAAACTGACTTCCGTGCCATATTGAATCCTTCAGCAGAGTTCCATTGCTAAAGGTCGATGTAAAGAATCTGGTAACTCCAGTTGCAGCTGCCGTCTGCTCTTGTCACTGCTGTGGCAACCGTTCCTCCTGAAGAATGAGACTGCTGGAGGAAGTGGCCATCACAGGACCAGAATGACAAGAGTACAGAATTCTCTTTTCTAGGGATCTCTGATGTTCTCTCGAGAAAGATTTAAATGCAGTTCTGCTTGCCAAAGATTGTAAAATCACTTCTTAGAAGCTTTCCAACTTAATGTGTGCGTACATCTCTAAAATTCCTGGAAACAAATAGAAGATCCTTGGAGAGTGAAGATGTCATTTCTTCCCTGCTAAGTCATAAAAACTCCAAGTAAAATCAGTCCTTATTAGCATGTATTAAAATATTAGTATGCCTGGGGCCCCTGGGTGGTTCAGTGAGTTAAGTGTTCAACTCTTGATTTCGGGTCAAGTCATGAACTCAGGTGGTGAGATCGAGCCCTTCATTGGGCTCTGCACTGGGCATGGAGCCTGTATAAGATTCTTTCTCTCCCTCTCCCTCTACATCTCCCCTCACCAAAAATAAATAAAACAAAATAAAATATTAGTATTTCTTAGTTCATATTCTGGTGCTTTCTTTATAGGTACATATTTTAAATAAATATACAATTTTTAAAAATCATGTAAATGATAATCTGTTTATGGTTAAAAAATAAAACATCAAATGGTTGAGAAGCATGTATGCTTCACGTAAAATTTGTCCTTTATTCCTATTTTTGTCCCCCTTCTCTGACTTCCGCTCTTTAGGAGTGGGTATCATAGCTTGGTGTATCACTTTGCATGTCTATTACATTTTGAGATTTCAAGAAGGGTGGAAATAAGAAAGCAACTCGAGAAACTGAGTGTTATATACGATGAGAGAATGAATATATACACAGACTTGCTAGACTATGTATGATAATAGATCTCTGACCCACAACCTCTGCAGCAACCAGTACAGAGAGTCTAATGACAATCTCTGCAGCAACTGGTCGAGAATGATCAGGACTTGTTCAATGACTGCCCGCTTCCCTATTTTCTGCCCTTGCTTTTAACTCAGGACTAACCAGAGACAACCAAATATGCTTCCTGAATTAGTATAAAATGTCCTACTTCTAGGTATCCTGCTTTCAGCTTTTCCATGTCCATAACCTCCAATTAAAGCGTAGCTGAAGCTTTCCCTTTTTTTGCTATAAAGTTTTCCCACTCCTCTGTCTACCTTTGAGTCCTTGCCAAACAAAGGTAATAGTAGCTGATTCCCAAGCTATGGCGAGCTCGGAATACCTGGCCACTGTTCTTATTTAGGTGGTCATCATTTATTTCCTCAATGACAAGCAGTTCCCAAAAGGAGCAAAAATGATATCAGAATCACTGTTTAGTCTGCTACTTCAGTAGAACCTTCATTTATTTCGTTCAACTAATATGTATCATGCTCTTATGAACCGGACACTAAAGTAAATTGTATTTAGAAGGACACTACATAGCTGAAGCCTTGGGAGTTGGAAATTTTAATCTTCAGTCACCGTTTACGATCTGAAGCAGGCAAACTATTTACTTGAAACTTCCCAAAGTACCTTCATTAAACATGAATGAAGAAAAGGCCTCAGCAATTAATATAATGGCAGAAAAGAATTACTAACTATAATGCGTTTCATGCTAGTCTTAGTTTTAAAAAGTCTTTTAGTACCCCTGAAGGTTGGTAACACTCTTGTGTTATTGTTAGAGTTGTTTTTAAAATTATATAAGTAATTACTTGTCTAAGGGTGATTGTCCCCCACCCACCCACCAAAGAATTATGTTCGGTTTACTAATGCAGACCACAAAGTTTTCATTAATAAAGTTGGCAAACAAAAGCATCTGAAAACATCCAGGGAGTGATATTCTAGTAAGTTTTACTGAAGATGACATTTTCATTAGCACTGCTAATGAACTATGCTTATTCCTTTGGGGAGCTGTGATTTATTAGAAGAATTAAAAGTTTGAAAAAACGCCAAAAGAATTACACTCATTCATTTTGAACATGACTACAGTATTTGCAATAGAAAAATTAGTGAGTATTCCCTAAAGTCATGGTGGCTTTTAAACACTGCATAATTCTGGGTATTACCATCAGCAAAGCATTGCACCATTGCTCATTAGAAGGATAATGTCATTATAATAGCTTTACTCTGAGGCATAAGCCAGTTAGATGAAGCACCAGAAAAAGAAAGGCAGAAGTTTGTTTGGTGAGTCATTCTTCTGCAGTTTGGTGACTCTACAGTAAAGCCAGAAAGAAAAGCAGCTTGTAGCTTAATTTGAAGGATCTTCCCAGGAAACGCTGCAGGAGTACACAATTCTTATAATTTGTCTCCAGGCTTCATTATCTCTGTTCATGAAGTTGCCTGTTCACACTTAACTTTGCAAGTTAACTGTGAACAAATCAAGAGAGAATAAAAACAAACATAGCATGGCATTTAGGAAGATCTCCTGAGACTAGGGCTTTTGACTCCCTTTTTCACATGGTGACATTGAACTGGAAGCTTGGGTGTGATTAGTGCTGTTCTGGCCCAAAGTGCCCGGAAGTTCATCATAGATAGGTCAAGGGCAAGTTCAAGGCCAGGTCCACTCTGAGGTTAGCCTATTCACTTGTCCTTTTCCAGTCTGGGATCACTTGAGGATCACAGATAACTGGGGATCAGTAGCACGGTTCTCCAAAGCCTAACCAGTTGGCTGGTCAGCAAATTATACTGCGGGGTAGATTTGGGCTATGAGCACAGAATCTCATTGAGCACCTTATAAATCTGGTCATGATGAGAAGGCTGTGCAGAAGTGAGCAAGGGAGACTCCTATTGAGAGAAAGGTCTTACCCTAGAACCCTCCATACTCAAGGAGCAGGCTGCTTTAAAATTCTTAACTCCAGTCTTCTTAAAGATAAAATATTGCTTTCTAGAGAAGTGGTTGGGTCAGGGACTTATATTAAAGGATAATGAACTTTAGACAGTCCAGAGCTAATGCTAACAGCAGGGGAACCGCATGAGTCCTTCTGCCCCAAGGAAAACCCTTCTGTCCAAAGGGCTCAGTACAGGATGCTCTTGGAATGGTGCCAAGGGATAGTACTGTTGGTGGCTCTCGAAGGAGGCTGGGTCTCTGGAGGCTCTAGAAGGTGGTCAGTGTACCAAGCTCATTTGTCAGTGAAGGTGTTGCTCACCTTCAAGTAGGAAATGTGGAAGTGTTAGCAACAAGAGAGCCATAATTCTTCAATCAGGTCGATTCGGTCCAAGCAATATTTAATATCACCTATTGTGTTTTGGGCACTGTGACCACAAAGGTGAATAAAACCCAGTTCTCGCCCTCAGGAGCTATGGTTAAATGAAGGAAGGCGGTACAGAGAACTTAAGTATAATGTGATTCATGACAAGAAAGCAAACCCAGGCTGAGCCTTGAAGGATAACTTAACCAAAGGAAGAAAGGTGGAACAGATTTCCAGTCGGAAAGAGGAGGATGAAAACCAGCAATGGGGCCTTGGGAAATCAGGGCCAAGCTAGACACAGTGAGGGTCCTTTCTATTATTATGGATTTAGAATTCTAGATTTCTCTGTTTTCTGAGAAGAGCAGTCTGAGTCTTCCCAGCCGCATATGATAGCATGATAACTTTCATGATCAGAAGCAGTGGTCAGGGGTGCCTGGGTGGCTCAATGGGTTAAGCCTCTGCCTTCGGCTCAGGTCATGATCTCAGGGTCCTGGGATCCAGTCCTGCATCAGGCTCTCTGCTCAGCAGGGAGCCTGCTTCCCCCCTCTCTCTCTGCCTGCCTCTCTGCCTACTTGTGATCTCTCTCTCTGTCAAATAAATAAATAAAACCTTAAAAAAAAAAAAAAGAAGCAGTGGACAGCATGTCACTAAAGACCCTCCTGAAGCAGATTCTATGCCCTCATACACAGAGGGCTGGGGTTTAGTCTTCATCCTCTCTTCCTCCTTCCTTCCCCAGAAGCTTCTCATGCCTTTTGAAATTGGTTTGTCAATCTTATTTCCCTCCCTTTCCTTTGCTTCCCCCAAATGACCTCATTTTTTATGGCAAGGAATTCTGAGCTGAAGGTAGGTCTGTAACATGGCCTCATTGATGAGAGACCTTGGAGTTCCCAGCACACTTTGCTCCTACAGGACTCGAGTACTTTTTTTTTTTTAATGTGGGGCCCAAACTCATGACCATGAGATCAAGACCTAAGCTGAGATCAAGAGTCAGACGCTTAACTGACTGAGCCACCGAGGTGTCCTTAAGCACCTTGATGGAAGGCTATATAGGGAGTGATCCCATCAAGCAGGTGTTAGTTCTCGAAAGACAGTCTAACTGAACAGAAGAATGAAAGGGATGGATCGCACAGGGAGGAAGGGAGGGAGTGGGGGAAGATGGGGGCACTGCGGGCTGGGATCTTCTTGAGTTAGGAGACCAAAGAGAGTTAGAAAGCTCTGACATTCCCAACTTCTGCAGATCCAAGCTAACCTGCCAGGGGGTTATTGGCTTTTTGACTCAAAAGAATTGATTAGCACTGTTGCCAAAGTATTCTTGAAAAATTTGCCATCTGATAGAATGTACCTTAGAATTAGTTTTTCTTTACTAACATTTTCTTCTGGTTTATGTGCTCAGTGAAGAACCAAAACAAAAAAGCACTAGGAAAACTGACAAAAATTACACAAAATCACACAACCCAAAGATAACTACCAGCATTGTTGTAGATATTTCTTGTATTTGTCAAGCATTTATATTTTTCTTACAAAAATAGTATCATACATGTTATCTTGAGGCCTCCTGTTTTTAAAGGGAATTTACACTTTTTTTTTTCAGCTTCAAAGGGCTTAATGAGTGACGATAACAGGAAATTAAGGATCTGTGTGAGTGACATTTATTCCTTGGAAAATGTGTGCTGCAACTTAATTAATGGGTTAAACATTAAACATGGCAGTATTGGTGTTTCATATAGACATTTACCCATTTAAGATGATTACTAAACATAAATCCTGTATCTACACAAATACAC
Source organism: Enhydra lutris kenyoni (assembly GCF_002288905.1). Taxonomy (NCBI): domain Eukaryota; kingdom Metazoa; phylum Chordata; class Mammalia; order Carnivora; family Mustelidae; genus Enhydra; species Enhydra lutris. The sequence continues at coordinate 29,189,846 of NW_019154123.1, forward strand.
ACCCAGTAACCTGGGAATCAGGAGATTGGAGTGACCTGTCAATATCGTGCCCTCAACTTGATCAAAAACCTTAAGCAAATCAATTCAATATTGCTTTTCTAGATGAAGTCCTAATTCTTAAACATGGTGTATGAGGTCCCATATTGTCTGGTCTCTGCAGCCATATTAGAATCACGTGCAGTTCCCAGAATGCACCATGCTCTCTTGTGCTTGCATATTTTAAAAAAATTTTTTTTAATCTGAAACACTCCTTCCCATATGACTTATTAGTTCCTCTTTGCTTTAAAAAATTCTTAATTGTAGTAAAATACATGTAACACAAAATGTACCATCTTCACCATTTTTAAGTGTATAGTTCATTAGTGTTAGGTGCATTCACAATTTGCACAACTAATCTCAAGAACTCTTTTCATCTTGCAGAACTGAAAGTCCTTACCCATTGATCAACTCTCCATTCCCTCTTCCCCTCCAGCTCTTGACAACAACCATTTTACTTCCTGTCTCAATGAATTTGATTACTCTGGATGCCTCTTGTAAGGTGAATCATTCAGTATTTGTCTTTTTGTGACCAGCTTTTTCCATTAAGCATAATGTTCTCAAGGTTCATTCATATTGTAGCACGTGTCAGGATTTCTTTCCTTTTGAAGACTGAAGACTATTCCATTGTATGTGTATACTACATTTTGTTTATCTATTCACCTGCTGATGAACACTTGTGATGCTTCCACCCTTTGGGCTATTGTGAATGCTGCTGCTATGAAGAAGGATGTGCAAATACCTCTCTGATATCCTGCTTTCATTTTGGGGGATCATACAACCAGATGTGGAATTGTTGGATCAGATGATAATTTTATTTTTGTCACCTCCTTTTAAAACTTTGCTTTCTTACACTTCTTTAACCCAGAGTAATGATTTCCTAGATTAAAAGTAAGCTACCCATTTACAGAATGACACTTTTTAAAAACTGGGGGGAAATTTTCAAATACACACAAAAGTGGAGAGAATTACAATGAACTTCCATTACTCTGTTTGAAGAGTGGTCAACATTTTGCCAATCTTGGCCTGCTTCCCCACCTCCCCCCGTGCTTTATTTTGCAGTAGTATTTTTATTTTTTATTTTTTTAAATTAACGTATAATGTATTATTTGTTTCAGGGGTACAGGTTTGTGACTCATCAGTCTTAAAAAATTCACGGCGCTCACCATAGCACATACCCTCCCCAGGTCCATCACCAGCCACATGATTCCTCCCACTCCCCCCAGTTCAGTAACACTCAGTTTATTGCCTGAGATTAAGAATTTCTTATGGTTTGTCTCCCTCTCTGGTTTTGTCTTGTTTAATTTTTCCCCTCTCTTCCCCTATGATCCTCTTTGTCTTGTTTCTCAAATTCCACATACCAATGAGATCATATGATAATTGTCTTTCTCTGATTGACCTATTTTGCTTAGCATAATACCCTCTAGTTCCATCCGTGTCATTGCAAATGGCAAGATTTCATTTTTCGTTGACTACATAACATTCCACTGTGTGTGTGTGTGTGTGTGTGAGTGTATACAACATCTTCTTTATCCATTCATCAGTTGATGGACATTTGAGTTCTGCCCATAGTTTGGCTGAACTAATGTGGACATTGCTGATGTAAACATTGGGGTGCACATGTCCCTTTGGATCACTACATTTATATCTTTGCGGTAAATACCCAGTAGTACAATTGATTTCCTAGATTAATAGTAAGCTACTCATTTACAGATTGACTTTTATTACTCATATTTTATCAAATAACTCTATTAATTGTTTGCTTCTAATTTTCCATTATTAAAAACAATGATAGATGAGTAGCTATTCATTAGATGAATTCTTGGAAGTGGAATTACTGGGTTAAGGGGTAGACACTTTTCAGGCTATGATGCACAGTGTTACAGTGAACACACAAGCTTCTAAAGGCTCCTTTGTATGACTTGTCAGCCTCAGTTTCCAGTATCCTTTATCAGCAGGGCAAGATGCAGCAGCTTGGGGATCCTGTGGTTTCTTTAAACTTTGCCCCCAAAGAAAATATATCATTATACTAAAATTCTTTTTCAGAAGTGAAAGGCATTATGTAAGTCACCAATCCTGAGAAACAAAAGGAATGATCAGATCTTGCTGCCTACATTTTCAGTTAAGTGATATCAGTTCCATTTTTATTTTTATTTTTATTTTTTTTAAGATTTTATTTATTTATTTGACAGCCATAGATCACAAGTAGGCAGAGAGTTAGGCAGAGAGAGAGGAAGAGAAGCAGGCTTCCCACTGAGCCGAGAGCCCCATGCAGGGCTCGATCCCAGGACTCTGGAATCATGACCTGAGCTGAAGGCAGAGGCTTTAACCCACTGAGCCACCCAGGTGCCCCTCAGTTCCATTTTTAAATGGTCCTCCCTAAGTAAACATGAAAAGGCCCCTCAAGTTTGTATAGTACCTTTCAGTTTACAAACAACTTCCACTTACGTTTTCTTGACACATGAAGAAAGTGAGGCCCAGAGATGTGACTTGCCCGAGGTCCACTTACGTTTTCTTATATATTCCTTACAGTTAGTTATTATTTTTCCCCGGTTGACACATGAAGAAAGTGAGGCCCAGAGATGTGACTTGCCCGAGGTCACAGAGCTGACAATCAATGTCTTCTGGTTCCATTTTCATTGCTTTTCAAATTACAGATGATTCATTTGCCAGTCCTTGACATATAACCATAATGAGTGAGTGTAGTCAATAGATGTTTCTAAGACTTATTTTTCAAGCTAGAAAGAGGTGGTAAGGGTTTGGGGAAAGTGGCTGAAAGCTGTGATTTAATAGGAAGCCATTTTTTGACTGATACAAACAGTATTTCCCTTTGCCCCTGGAATTGTGTGATAACCTTCACTGAGCTGCTATATGTGGTGTCAAGCATGCTGGACTCTGGGGCCAGCCTGTTGGAGGCCACCAACTTTGGCTTTACAGAACAAGTTACATGATCTGAACAAATTAACCTTTCTTTGTTTCTGTTGCTTCACCCATAGGACGAATAATAATAGCTCCCAGCTCACCGGGTTATTGTGAAAATTAGATGAGATCATGTGAGTGCCCAGCACATGCTCACTGCCTTCTACATATGGGCTCTTATTGCTAGTGTTGAGGACTAGATAACACTGTTCCTCTATTTTATCCCAAGGAGGAGGGGACATGGAAGAGGCTGGTGCAGAAAAGTTCAGAGTGAAAATAGCCTTTTTGGCTGCTGACTATTTAAAAAAGATACTTAAAAGGCTTCTCTAGTAGACTATCACTGGTTTTCAGAAACTTGATTAGGATATGGCCTAGTGTGGCTTATTTTGTATTTGCTCTATCTTGGGTTTGTTGAGTTCTTGAATCTGTGGGGTTATCATTTTCATCAAATTTGAAATATACTTGGCCATTATATCTTCAGTGATGTTCTCCCTTCCCTTCTGGGGCTCTAATTACAAGTATATTAAACAGCTTGATATTGCCTGATAGATCACTGAGATTTGGTTTGATTATTTTTTTCCCAGTCTTTTTTTCTCTCTGTGCTTCAGCTTGGAAAGTTTGTATTACTATGTTTTTAAGTTCACTGACCCTTTATTTTGCCATGTCTGATCTGCTATCAATCATGGGAAATTATAATCATTTCATTTCAGATATTGTGTTTTTTCAACTCTACAAAGTTCCATTTGGTCCTTTATTGTATCTTCCATTTCTCTTCTTATGACATTAATTTTCTATCAAATCTTTGGGCATATTTATGTTCTCTATTTTAAGGTCCTTGTCTGTTAATTCAATCCTCTGTCATTTATGGTTCCATCTCTCTTTACTGTTTTTTGTCCTTGTTATAGATCGTATTTTCTGGTTTCTTCACATGTCAGGTGGATGCCTGCTTAGGAATGGGCTGACTCCCTGGAATCTGAGGCAAAGAGAGAAAGAAGGAGTAGAAGTAGTAAAGAGGAGCAAGCAAGCTTCTGTCAAAGAAAGGTCAAGAACAAGAAGATTCTGAGCAGATGCACCAGCAATAACATCTTTCATCTCTATGGCACTTCAAGGTTCATAATGCACCTTCACCTTCATTACCTTGCATAACTCTTTCCTGGAAACTGGGACAGATATTATCATCACTAGTTTACAAGTGAGAAAACTGAGCTCAGACATATTTAAGTGACTTGGCCAGACTCACATATGCTAAGAAGTCTAAGAGCCATTGTTAACATTCCTATTCACCTATGACATCTTCCATTCAGGTGTTTAGAAAAAAGCTTAGAATATTTTCCTCAAGAAATTTTGAGACACACACAAACCTGACTCCCAGGTTCTTGAACCTGCTTCCATTCCTTTGTTAAATTATGTATGAAGACTAAAGGATATTTGTTATCACCACTAATATCTTAGCTTCTCTCAGAGCCTGAAAGACATTATGTAGTAGATTAGGAGGATTCTAGTGCTTTTCCCATAAACATGTTGGCATTTATTAGCAAGGAGTCCACAGATGTCTTATGATGATCCTGGGACATCCACCTCATCTTTGGTCATTAATTAGCCTTGCATCATTGGTATACTGCAGCCCTCATTTCTAACTTTGGACGGTCTAGTCTAAGAATGATTGAGTGATTTATACCTAGTGTAGTACAGATTGCACTAAGACTCATTTTTTTTTCTCTCTTTTCAAGTAACTATACCAGTAAATCAGTATCTACCTTAGTAGTTTTAAAACTTTTTATTTTTATCAGAGGAATACCTTTTTTTAAAAATAGAATCTTATGTGGAGCCCACCTACATAACACCGACAAAAGTGGAACTGATCTAGTTGAACAGAGTGGGGACGGGAGCGTGGAGCTTCGAGGGTCCCTGTTATTTGGCAATCCCCTATTTCTCACATGGTTAACTCGAGGCCCTTATCTTGAGCCCTGTAACTCCAAAGAACTGGGAGAAACTCTGGCCTGTATAATAAAATTAAAACATCCATTTACCCTTCCTCTTATCCAAACAATATTTACTGAGCCCCACTCTGTGTGAGATCCTGTGTTAGATCTTGCAGTGGGGTGGGGGCGGGCGGCAGTGGTAACAGAGAGTGGGGAGAATACAAAGATGGGACACACCTCAAGTAGTTCACAATTTAGGAGCAAGAAGTCCATGAAGGACTACAGTATAGGGTAGAAAGCCTAAAAGCCACCACAGAGGTTCAGATCAAGGGCCTTTGGAAGCATTCTCCTGACTTGAGGGCAGTAGCTAAAGTTCGTAGGACACAACAATAATGCCACGAACCACGGAGGGGTCTTAGTCCTGATGAAACATACAGGAAAAATTTCAAGGCATGGTAATTATCTCTGAGAGGAGAGATTATGGCCAGTTTCTAACTATCATGATGCTTTGTAAAAAATACTTCTCAGGTTTCTACGCATTGTACTTATTACTTTAGCATTCAGAGAAAACCTTAAGAAAATTAAAAGACCATGTTACAAATTGCATGAAATGATTTATCTCTACTTTTTATTTTATTTTTTTTAAAGATTTTATTTATGTATTTGACAGACAGAGATCACAAGTAGGCAGAGAGGCAGGCAGAGAGAGAGGGAAGCAGGCTCCCTGCTGAGCAGAGAGCCCAATGCGGGGCTTGATCCCAAGACCCTGAGATCATGACCGAGCCGAAGGCAGAGGCTTTAACCCACTGAGCCACCCAGGTGCCCCTATCTCTACTTTTTAAATGACATTCACCTTTAATGTTAAAGGTGAAATCGTATCTTGAAGTTTCCGTGTATTCTTTTATTTTTGGGTAAGCTTGAAAGGAGTAGCAGATAGGAAATGGGACTGACGTGGTAAGCGCCTGTTTAGACACTTCCGATGGCTTCTTTGCTGGGCTTTCTGAGCACTCCTTCTCCAGCCTCAGCCCTTCCTTAACGCAACCCTGCCACCCCAACTGCATCCCACCCCGGGTTCCTCCTGTAAACTCTACACTCCAGGCACACAGGCTGATGTTCCCTGAGCAAGCTCTGTCCCTACTCACTCCACACCATAACTCATTGCTCCCTCTGCCAGAACATACTTTCTTTCTCTCCCCTTGTTAAAATCTTACTCACTCTTCCAAGCCCAGCTCACCTGCCACCTCCTCTAGGAAACCTTCAATAGATCTCTGCACTGCTTACAACCTTCACTTTCAACCCAACAGAATGATGTTTTCTTTCTATTGTCACTGGTGTTGTTTATTTCTCCGCTCTTGAATTTATCACAGTTGGCTTTGCAATGTGTCATTGTGCATCCCTGTTGCTAGTCTAGAACTAAGGGCTCTCCGAGGGCATGGATGCTGCCCTATTCATTGCTTTTCCGACAGTATCTGGCAGATTTTCAGGCACCTGGCAGGTGCTTGATAAATGCTGCAGAGAATGAAGAGAGAGAAGCCTGAGGAGCTGAGGTCCAATACAACAAGAAGAATTTTGAGACTAAAACAAAAAAGGGGATCAAGAAAGCAGGTATGGAAGGCAGGGAAAAAAAAAAACCTTCATACAGGTGTCTCCTCCTCAAGGAAGGCATCTTCTTGAGGTCACCTGGTGCCAAGATCTGCTGCCACTTCCTTCCCTCAGCTTCCATGATGCTACTTCTCTTTACTTCACAAAGTAGGGGTCAGAACTGGTTAGGGCTATGTTGTGTTAAAGTATCAGAAGCTTGGAGTGCTTGGATGGCTACGTTGTTTGGGCATCTGACTCTTATTTTTTTTTTTAAGTTCTTATTTATTTATTTGACACACAGAGAGAGAGAGAGGGCACACAAGCAGGGGGAGGGGGGCAAGAGAGAGAGAAGCAGGCACTCCGCTGAGCAGGGAGCCCAAAGCAGGGCTTGATCCTAGGACTCTGGGATCATGACCTGAGCCCAAGGCAGATGCTTAACCAACTGAGCTACACAGGAACCCCTGGGCATCCAACTCTTGATTTTGGCTCGGGTCATGATCTCATGGGTGATGGGATCTAGCCCCACATCAGGCTCTGTGCTCAGTGGGGAGTCTGCTTGAGATTTTCCTTCCCTCTCCTTCTGCCCCTTTCCCCACACTCCCTTATGTGCTGTCTCTCAAAACAAATAAATAAATCTTCAAAAAAATAAAGTAACAGAAGTTTAATATGCTGATAAAAATATAAAATAAAAACAGGATGGTAGAACTTTTATTGGAGGGATACTTGGGAAATTCATAACACTTAAGAAAACAAACACTCCAATATATATAGGGCAAATATTTGATTAGACCCTTCACTAAAGAAGATATGTAGATGACAAATAAGCTCAAGAAAAGATGCTCAACATCAATAATTGTTGGGAAAATAGGAATTAAAACCACAGTGAAATACCATAATTACTAGGATGTCTGCAGCTAAAAAGACGGACTAAGCCAAGTGTTGGTAAAGATATAGAATAATCTGAACTCTTATTTACTTTCAGGGGAAAGTAAAAATGATACAATGACTGTGGGGAAAATGGCTTGGCGGTTTCTTAAAAAATTAAATGCACATCTACCACATAGCCCACCCATTCCGTTCCTCAGCATTTACCCTAGAGAAATGAAAGCGTGTTCACGCACAGACTTTGCATGTCAGCGTTCACAACAGCCTTACTTGTAATAGCCCCAAACCACAAACCACCCAAATGGTCCTCAGCAGAAGAATGGATAAATAAATTGAAGTATATCCATAGAGTGGATTATTATTTGGCAATAAAAAGGAATTAATTATTGCTAAAGGCAGCAACATGGAGGAACATCAAAATAAATTATGTTAAATGAGAGAAGCCAGACACCCCCCACCCTCTCAAAGAACATGATGTCATTTATATAAAATTCTAGAAAATGCAAACTAATCATCATGACAGAAAGCAGAACAGTGGTTGCCTTGGGATGGGTTGGCAGGGGAAGTAGGCAAGTACGGGCAGGAGCAAGGGATTATGAAGACCCAGAGAAAGCTTCTGCTGGGTAAAGTTTATTGTCTTTATTGTGATGGTGGTTATGTCAAAACATAAAATTGTACACTTTCAATCTTGCAGTTTATTATACGTCAGTGATACCTTGATGAAGCTGTTTTTCAAAAGCTAGCAAACAGACCACTTCTCTTAAAACTAAACATGCACTTCCCATACCCAGAAATTGTACTCTTGGGCATTTCTCCCAGAAAAATGAAAACTGATGTTTACACAAAAATCTCTTCATGAGCGTTCACAGCGACTTTATTCATATTAGCAAAAAACTGGAAACAACACAAATGTCCTTAAAGGATGAGTGGCTAAACGAACTCTAGGCATTTATACCACAGCGAACTACTCAGCAATAAACAAGAATGAATTCTTCACATGTGCAACAACTTGGAAGGATCTTAAGGGTACTATGCTTAGTGACAAAAGGCAATCTCAAAAGGTTATATACGTATGATTCCATTTATAATCATCCTCAAGTGACAAAAGTGTAGCGATGGAGAGCACATTAGAGGTTGCCAGGGGTCAGGGGAGGGTTATCGAACTGTGAATCTAAAAAGGTAGCACAAGGGAGTTCCTTGGTGGTAATGGAAGAGTTTTGTATCCTGATTGTTGCAGTGGTTACACAATGTGGGGTCAAATTGCATAGAACCATGCACACGTGTGCGCGTGCGCGTGCACGCGCGCGCACACACACACACACACACACACACACACGAGTTCATGTAAAAACTGATGCCAGCTGAATGAGGGCTGTCGTCTGCTTCGCAGTATCGTACCCATATCAATTTCCCAGTTTTGTTATAGTACCACAGTCCTATAAGATGTCATCGTGGGGGAAGCTGGGCTCAAGGGATCCTATGAGCTATTTTTGGAATTTTCTGTGATCTATAATTATTTCAAAATAAAAATCTCAGAGATTTAAAAAAGCAACAATAAAAATTTTTTCTGGAGATTTCAGGTTGGGCTGGTGAAGTTAAAGCTCCTGAAGACACATTTCTCCTCCAAAGTTCTTCCTAAACACCTTTAATTAGCCAGTCTGAGATGAAGAACAAACAAATTCATATTCCCACCCATATTAAACAAAGGCAAGACCCACAAACATTGAGCAAGTCTATGAACATGTAGTCTTGACTGGTCTTATTTCTTCAGGCAGAAGGCACCAGAATGCGATTTTTACAGAGGTCAGGGACACTGTCTTTACAATTCTATCACCTAGGATAAGGGCTGGTTCCTAAGAGGAGCTCAGAAAAGCCTTTGGAAGGAGAGCAGATGGGGAGGGAGGAAAACAGAAGGGTAAAGACAGGGAAGAAACCTCTGATTGACTTCAGTCAGTGTCTTCTCTTTTGTGTCAGTGTAGAAAGGTTGGGTTTAGTTAATGACATCTGGGTACAGAACCAGTTCCATGTAATGGAGGGAATGGGGCAAGGACGGAGAAGGTCCTCTGTGTAAACAAAGATCTGCATCCTTAGACAATGAGAATCCTAACTGCTGCTGGACTTCCCTTCTGCCAGGGGCAAGAGTGCCCCGCTGAGGCTGCACGTGTGGAGACTAGAGCCAGGCTGGGAATGGGAGGGCCTGAGAGAGTCACTGAAGCCATCTGAAGCAGAAGATTTTAAGGACAAATATGAGCTGAGGTCTTGCCAAAGAGCCCAGATTCAGCCAAAGATGAACAGATGCCAAACCCAGTTCAGAAGTCCAGTGTGGAACCCAAGGGGAACCTACTACCAGAAATCAGAGGGGACAGGACTGGCATGATCAAAGACAATCGTGGAGCATCTACATAGTTGGGGAGGTGCTCCTTGCCCTCCTCTGTCCATGTGCCCACCTGATGGCTGACTTAGAAACACAGAGTGGACTACTTCGTACTTTGTAGAAGAGTTACAAGAATGTGAAACTTTCGAGACTATCTTGGACTCCTCAAAGTGTTGGTAAAGTAGTTAATATTTATTCAGATTCTTAGGGCTTCTTTCCTCAACACCATTTTGAAGATTATGTAATTCAGCTTTGGTAGGTTGACTGGGTTCAACGTAAGTAACATAACCATCTTGTTCTTGGTCATACCTCCTTCTACCCCAGGACTCCAAGGCTTTGTGTTTTAAATAGTGTCAGGCTGGGGCGCCTGGGTGGTTCGGTCAGTTGAGTGGCTGGCTTCTTATTTTGGCTCAGGTCATGATCTCGGGGTCCTGGGATCAAGTCCCACACTGGGCTCCTAGCTCAGTGGAGTCTGCTTGAAGATTCTCTCTCCTTCTTCCTCTGGCCCCCCCACTCACACTTGTGCTCTCTCTCTCTTTCTCTCTCTCGAATAAATAAAATAAATCTTTTTAAAAAAATTAGTGTCAACCTGTTCCCGCCTCATTATTTAGTAACACAGCCTCCCCCTATGCTTATGTGACTTAAAGTTACACATATTTTCTTAAAGTCCTTTACACCATGGCATAGTTGCTCAAGTTTATAAGCTTCAAAATTTAGATTTAGCAGAAATACAAGTATCTGGTTTTTCTAAGAAATACATTGAACATAAAACTGTGAGGCTATATTTTCCAGCATGATAGCCCCTTTCTCATCTATCTTCTTAACCTTTCACATCATTTCCTAAAGCCATTTCATCTTCCTTCTAAAATGCCAACCTAAAAATAAGTAATCACACTGAAAAGGATCCAGATGGAAACAGAAAAACATGGACACACTCATTTGGTACGTGAAACATTTTCTATATTTGTCAGTAGACTGAAGTTTGTGTCTCATCTTCATTTCTGCCTCATCGCAGAGGAGCATTAGAGATGAACAGAAATGTTTGGACCCACCGGAACAAAATTCATTCCACATGGTTTTTTGACTTCAGGCAGCAATAGTTGATTTTGGCATTTAAGCTTAAGAAAATGGTCTGAAAATAGACGTAACTAATTTATACTTCTTATTCAATCAACTAAGACTTCGGATTATTATATGCATTCTTAAGAAGCATATGTTTGTTTGTTTATTTCAATCAGCTGGGAAAAGAAGGCTGCATCAACCTCAGAACTTGGCAAGTCCCCTCATTTTTCTTGGTGTAGGAGTACGGAAGACTTTCTAACACAGCTTCCTGCCCTTTACACTCATGAAAAGCAGATGAATGCATGTAGAGTCAGAAATGCAAAGGGTACCTGGGTGGCTCAGCCTTTAAGCGTCTGCCTTTGGCTCAGGTCATGATCCCAGGGTCCTGGGATCGAGCACCTCATCAGGCTCCCTCTCAGGAGTCTGCTTCTCCCTCTCTCACTCCCCCTGCTTGTGTTCACTCTCTCGCTGTGCCTCTCCCTGTCAAATAAATAAATAAAATCTTAAAAAAAAAAAAAAAAGAAATGCAAAATACCAGACTCCTTCACAGGCTTTTATCTTAAAAATTCTCATTTTTATTAACTTTTAGGAAGAAAGAAGAACATTACTCTCTCTCTCTCTCTCTCTCTCTCTCTCTGTCTGTCTTATATTGGGGGTCAGGGAGGACTTAGTGAGTAATTTTTTCTCAAAGGAATCATCTGGTGTCAGTACACATTTACCTAAATTCCTATCTCTTCCTTATTTACAGTCTTGTTCAATGGCAACTGGCATTCAGAATGAGAAATGTGAGACACCACAAGATATTGAATCACCGAAGGAAAAAAATATCCTACTTATTATCAAAACAAGAAATCTTTCTATTGGAACAAATATCAGAATAAAACACTGAAACCAATTTGTTCACTGGATAACTGCCTTTTAGTGAGGAGAGGTCTCATTCCCTAGGCGGTGTGACAAATCTTTTTGAGAATGTATTCAAGAGTTATACACTTTAGGACTAAGTTAACAATTTAAGCCATGGAGATCCACAAATTATTCCCCCCACAATCTGAAAAAAACATCAGCCTCTAAATTGTGTGGCTTTAGAAATGCCCTGAGAATGAGACTTAAACCTGCTATCAGTAGGTTTAATTCTGCATGAGTTATTGGCCATAAATTATTATCTCGTAGGCTCCAAAAATGTTCCTACATTTCAAAGTGCAGGTACTCCAAGGCAATCAAAGTGGTAGGAACGTTATCCTGAAAAAGATGCTGAGCCTTAATACCAAGAAAGCATACCTTCAAATACCTTGATGGTAACAAAAGTAGAGTCACTCGGTCCTCCATATTTACACGTCCAAATTCCACCACGGGGTCCTGCCCAGACACAGCCCAGACCCCAAGGCAGGATGCGGCGTCTCCCTCCCTCAAACTCTGAGGACCATGAATGTGCTGGCTTGGGACTCCGGGTTAGCGGTCCATTCCCAAAGAACAGGGAATTGCTCTTTGCCTTATGACACGTACCATATTCTATTCTGCAATGCGAAAACTTATCTACAGGCTTCCTCTCCCTTACTAGATTGTGAACTTTTGGGAGTGCGAGGACTACGTCTGTGTCATCTTCTTTGAAACGACACAAGTGAGAAAACTCAGTGTAAGTTACAAAATGCTTTCACCTGTCTAAGTTTCTGTTCTTATAAAATTCTTTGTCTCTGTTAGTGCCTTACACCAGATAGGTGCCCGGTAAGGATTTGTTGATGGACAGAATAAATGAATGAACGCCTTAAATGATTTCCTCTTATCACCAGAATTCCACGTGGTATCCAGTAGAGAGAAGCCCAGCAAACAGAAGGTCAGCTCTCTAAAGGGCATTCGTTGGACTGGAGCCTGGCAGGCTGACCTGCCGTCTTCAGTTTACTGCTCATCAAACACCAATGCCACGGCCGATTCTACCATTTCACGCTATCGGATTTGGTTGCACCCCGTGGCATCCTGGCAAGCTGTCCAGGAAAGTGTCCTCAGGGAAACGTGGATGTCTGACCCCATGCTTAAAACGTATTTCAGGCCTGGTGAGCGCAGAGGTTGCCAAAAACTACCCCCGCCATTGGCCATTTGGATGTGCAAACAGCCAGCATTAACACAAGTCTCCTCCCCCAGGAAACAAGGGGAACTAAAAACAACTGAACCCAAGTGAACATCTAATTAAAAGAAGCCAAACTGGGCATTTTGCTCTGTTGCTCTCTCTATGCCGAATGCACAGCACTAAATACATAAAGTGTTCTGCCTTCAAAATGCTTCAAAATTTGGCAAGGCTTGATGAACCGTTTTGTCACGTGAGATCTGTCCCAGAACAGAGATGCTACCTTTAGGGGAAAAAGCACAACCTGTTTTAGGAGCGTATGTGGAAAAGCTCTAAATAAATCACTTTCTCTTTAGGGAACACTTCTCCTGTTTTAAAAGGCAGAAAGGAAAAAATGAAGGAGGAAAAACAATGTGATTTCAGAATGGTCATTTTCTGTATTGAATTGGTAATCCAGAGGTCCACGGGTCACCTGTTCACAGCCAATTCTTCCTTCTTAGCCGATCGCAGGTCAAGTCAGGAAGCCCTCAGATTCTATGACGCATTCGCAATATTTCACTGAGAACGTTTCCCAACTGCTGTATTTTTTTCCACAGAGTCTCACTATTTCACTATAAAAATCTAAAAGAACAGGCCCCTTGTTCTCAGGCAAGAAAACACAGAAGCTTCATTTGTTTATTATTTTTAGCCACGACGCATTTTGTGTGCTCTATAGCTTCTTGGGTGATTGTTTAATTGTGAATATATTGGCATGTGACTTGAGGTCAGCTGTTTGTCCCCTGAATGGTACAGTCAGTCAATCCACAACACTGACAAGGAGAAATTTATTAAAGTTCAAGCTTCAAATTCTAGGCTGTCAACAGACAATCTCCCTCTCTTCAAATCCTCTATGTCTCTCATGAAAAAATTTCCAAACTATCTAATTGCCCTCGAGTGTAGTTTCTAAAGCAATTTCCATCTTCTTCATTGTAAAAAAGGCAGATTGGCAAACAGGAAAAAAAAAGTTACCTCCAATTCTCCCATCCAAAGGTAATCCCAGTTAAGATTTGGGTGCCCAGTCTTCTCAGCCAGTTGAAACAATTTTTTGAACAACCACCGAAATGAAGTCAAAGTGAGTTTCCCAAGGGCTTCATGTGTGGGCACGTTCTTCAAAATCTCTTTTTCCAAAAGCCAAAACCACATAAAGTAAGATTTTTTTCTTTCATTTAAATGTTTCCAGTTTGCCACCAGTGTACAGCTCAGGTGGGCCTTCAGTCTCTGGGGAAATAGGGCTTTTTTAAGAAAAAATGCTGATTTCTGCTATTCCACATCTCATTTCAAGAATGCCAGAACTGATTACATTTCACCCATTTCCTGCTCCTCCCAGATGCACCCGTGCCCTGCTCTGGCGCTTCTGAAATACCTACTATGGGATCCCTTCATCCGGTTCTTTTGCTTCCAATTTGGCCTCTGAGGGGCGAGAGGAGGATCAATGGGGTGAGATTGACAGTAAATACAACACGGTATTAATGGTGGTCAACACAGGGCAATTGGAACACAGCTGTTGGTTGTATTAGTTTCTGTATCCTTACAGATTTTTTTTTTTAAGTTCTAAATATTAACAAATCTAAACCAAACAAACGGTATGGTCTTTGTGTTCCAGGAACTCAGGATCTGACATAATATACAAACTATTACAGGACAAGCAAGCCTTGCAAACAGATCATTGCCTTAGAGAGCTTTCTAACAAAGGTTAGTACAAGTGCTAGACTCTAGCAGTTAGGAGAAACGGAGTGGGGATCACCGCTTCCCTCCCCAACCAGGTCTTCTTAGAGAATATAGGAAGGCTTCTGCCAAGAGACAAATACTGACTTGAGGCTGGGAGGATGAGTAGCTTTCTGTGGCTTCAAGTGAAAGTAAGTGCATTGCAGAAAGAGCCATGGCATATATGAAATCCGACTCTGAGATCATGCAAGTGCATGGGGAGGGGAGTGTGTCTTCAGTATGGCTGGGGTTGTTCTTGTGTCAGTGGATAAACTTGGAGAAGTGGGAATTCACCAGAGGTTAAGAGGCCAGTAGGACAAGCTGCCCAGTGGTTGACATGAAACCAATAAACCAATGAAGGGCATAATGCAACTTTTGTGTTGGCAATGTCCTTCAGGGGACGGTGTGGAAGATAGATGGGAGGGAGGAGGAAGGGAGGCAGAGAGACCAATTGGGAGGCTACTGTGGTGATCTAGGTGAGTGATGATGATGGTTTATGATAGGGCAATGGCAGAGAGGGAGTAGGGGACAGTCAGGGAAACTTTAGAAGATAGAATCCATCATGCATGGAGACAAATTATGGATGTGGCAGGGGGAGAGGGCAGACTCGAGAGGGACTGCTGGGTTTCAGACTTGGCAGTGGGTTGGAAATTATTCTAAATGCACTAAGATAGGAGCAGAAATAGAGAAGAACAGATGAGTAAAATTTGCAACATGTTGCGTTTGCAACAGGTTGGAGTTGCCCAAGAGGCCATGAGGAATAGGGATTTGGAGTGGGTGCAGCAAGTGTGCTCTCTAGGCTGGAAGCAGACGCATCGATACAATACGACCACTGCTGAGGCCATGACTGTGCTGAAGGTATGCTGGGAAAAGTGAGGGAGAGAGAACAGAGGTGGGAGATCAACATTTAAAAGATCAAGGGGTGATCTAGAGAGAAGGCAAAAGACCAGGAGAGAGTGATGTCAGTCAATGTTGCATTTGTTAAAGGAGGAAATCATTTCAACAAGGAACAGTTGCTAGGTAAGAGTGGGCAGACAAGTCCTATACGACACGGTGTTGCCAGATACAATGCAGAGTGCCCAGTGAAATTTGAATTTCAGATAGGAATGAATTTTTTTAGTATAAGTATGTCCCCTGTTTTTGTTTGCTAAATATGACAATCCTAGCAAGATAAAGACTAAAAGTGCCTATAAACATGGTAGTTAAAGTAGGTAGTTATAGCAGGGAGCAGAAGCAGGAAGGGACTGAGAGGCACTGCAGGTGAACCAGACCCTTTCTCTTGTGCATCAGAAACTCCATAAATGGTTGCCAAGTTAAATCCTGAGACGGTTTCTCCAAGCCTGTAGTAAAGAACTGGAATGCCTCACTTTTGCCTCTATCGAAAAAGTATAACCCCAAATAGTTGGGGCACGTATAGTTCCTATTTATCAGAACAATCTGGAAAATCGTCTCAGTTCTGCGTCTCTACTCACCAGTGAAGGCCCATCTGAGAGGCCAACGTCCTTTCTGCCCGTCTGGTAACACACAACAGCCCCAGGGGCCAGCAAACTCTTGAATGCCTCGTGGTTGTCGAGACAATGCAGCTTTCCAGGTGAGTGAAACAGATTGTGAGTTTGGCTGAGGGGAAAACAAAATAAAACAAGGTGTGCACCAAACCTGCAGAGTCAGTTTCTCAAGAGGGTTTCTAGGCCAGTGGGCAACTTCAAAGTCCTTCAGCCTGGTCTGATGTTTGCTGCTCCCCAGGGCCGGCAGACTGTTTTTCTTCCTTTGCATAGCTAAGTGAAATCCACTTACCCTGCTGGAGGAATTCAGCCACAAAACTAACCTATTAAGAGGCTGTTCAAGCCTGCCCTAAGTGATCCAAAGCAGGCAAGCAAATCCACAGGTGCTTTCAAAGACAGGTCTTCTAGCATTTCTGCCCCCTTATACTTGTGAGCCAACACCGGAGTGGAGCGCAGGTCCCAGGACTTATCTGGAGGGACAGGGCCTGAAGATGCTTTCTGTTGGTGGACAAAGTAAGAGAAAGCTGGTTTAATGGGAAATCTTGGATCTCTTTTTACCATTTAATTTTTTAATTTAAATTCAATTAATTAACATATAGTGTATTATTAGTTTCAGAGATAGAGGTCAGTGACTCATCAGTCTTGTATAACACCCAGTGCTCATTACATCATGTGCCTTCCTTAATGCCATCACCTAGTGACCCCATCCCCTCCCCACCTTCCTCCAGCAACCCTCAGTTTGTTTCCAATGATTAAGGGTCTTTTATGGTTTGCCTCCCTCTCCGATTTCATCTTGTTTTATTTTCCCCTCCCTTCCCCTATGCTCCTGTTTTGTTTCTTAAATTCCACATACAAGTTGTCTTTCTCTGACCGATTTTACTTGGGAAAGCTTGGATTTGGGGGTTTGATTAGACCTGGGTTCAAATGCCAGATCTACCTTATTCCAGTTTTGTAGTGATAGGCTCCATAGTATGGTGGGTTAAAAGCAAGGCTTTAGAATTGGACACACTGGATTTAATTCCTAGAGCTACAAGTGAAATGCAGATAATGTTTTTCAAAATGCCTTCCTTACGTATTCTTCTTGCAGTCATTCTGTCATTATGGCTCTAAGAGAGAAAAAAAAAAGATGAATGACACCTCAGGAAGGAGGAGAACAGGAGAGAATCCAGGGATGGTTCCAGTCAAACAGTGGGAGGGACAGGAAGGCCTTTCACCAAGGGGAGGAGTGGGAAGTGAAGAGGGAGGGGAAGGAGAGGGGAAAGGGGGGAGAGGGGAGCATTAGAGGCAGTCAGTGTCATCGAAGGGGATTCCAGAGCTGTAGTCTGTACCCCCTTCCTGCTTAAGAGACTCTGGGGAGACGACCTTTAGAGGACCCCGCACTGAGCAAGGACCCTGCACTGACCCGGAGTGGTTCATGGAACAGAGAGCAGGCCTGAGGTGGAGCCTACCCCTCAGCTTGGTGCTCTCCAGCCCCTTGAAGCTCCTGCCGGCCTCCAGTGGGGAACACAGTACCCAGAGAGCTGAGGCCCATCTGCCTGCCATGGACCTCTGTGGCCAGGGGGAAGTGACTCAAAGCAGAGATGGTGAAGAGGACCGCCGGCGCCATCGCCTTAGGGGACAAGCTGAGACCCAGGTGTATTGTCCTAGTGAGAGCTGGGCTGCCACCAGCCAGCAGCAGGAAGGAGAGAGGGAGGGGACCTCATGCCCAACTAGGCCAAGATAACCACCTGCAGGCTTCCGCAGCAGGGACTTCAGGGGCAGGTGTGAACGTGGTGGGGGCTTCTCCATTTTGACCGTGAGAACCCAGAGAAGAGAGCAGAGACCAGCCTTCCTGGGAGGGGGAGGGGAAATAGCCTGGTAAGGAAACTTAGAGCCTGGAATTACTAGAATACTTGTTCAATAGCAACAAAGAAACTGGAAAACAAAAAGGAAAACAACAACAACAACAAAATCTCTGAGAGCTGTGACTTTTCTAATTTGTTTTTGTTTGTTTTGTTTTGTTTTTTTTTCCCCCTGTTCCTCAGTGGCTTTTGGGTCTGTAGAGGACAAAATGATCAGTAACGGGCCAGGGATCAGGGGAGAAGGATCCCACCAATGACGCATACTTGAGGCACAGTGTATGAATTTACACCAGCACCTGCCAGGGAAACTTTGTAAGCCTGGACTATCTACTTAACTTCTTTGAGCCTCAGTTTCTGCATCTAGAAAATGAGGATCACAGTAAGTCATAAGGGATGTTGTGTGTATTAAATGAAATGATGCACATGAAAGTGCAGGGAACAACGCCCAACACATAGTTGTGCCCATGAAAGACCCCATGACATTATTACTTAGCTTCCATGAGCTTCATCATCTATCCCTGTGATTTGGGGAATGCAATTTCCATCTCACACCATAGGTATGCAAATCGTGTTAATTTTTATTTCCCCTCTGTTCCTTTTTCTGGAGAGCTACAGCTTATCTTAATCTTCTACCTCAAATAAATACATCTCTATTCACTTACCTAATCGAGAATGTGTTCTTGAGTATTTGCTCTGCGTCAGTCACTGCCCTGAGGGTTCCCCCAATTACGCATGTACAATGTATATCCTTCACAGGCCGCTGGTGGTGAGGAAGGGGGCAATATTCTTACTTCTTTCTAGTAGAAAGGAAAAATGATAAGTGAGACAGCCAAAGCACTGTGGTGACCCGGAAGAGTTAGGGTGAGCTCTAGTGGAAGACAGGGAATGCTTCCTGTGTAACATGGCATTTGACCTGAACCTTGAAGAATCAGAGACACTTAGGCAGGTAGAGATTGGGGAGGATGGTCTAGACAGAGAATTATGAAAACAAGGTACAATACAATGTGGGGTGTGTTTTGAGATTGGATGGATGAATGGTTCTGTGTGACCAGATCATGTAAGACAGGAAGTTGTAGCATAGTAATAAGATGGAGAGCTGGATACAGACTTGATATGATGGACCCATGAAGCTACCAAGCTAACAGTCATCAACTTTTCACTTTCTCATAATATTTTGTGAAGGGAAGGAGAAGAAACCAAAATGTATTGTGCTCCAGATACAGGTGAGTCACAGCACTGAGACCATTTGTCTATATATAATACTTATAACCCTCATGGCCATGCTGGAAGGTAGATATACACAGAGGAGGAGACTGAAGTTCAGAGAGGCTAAATAATTGACACGAGGCCACACAGCTAGACAGTAATCCACTGACAGTCAAATCTAGGTTTGCTGATCCAAAACTAGTGTGATAAGACAGGGCCTTTGTTGTTCCCTGTTCTACTTGTTTCCTTGTGAAAGTACCACTTCTTTCCAGCCCCCGTGTTGAAGGAAGTTCTGTTACCAACAAATTAGCAGGAAGGGGGGGCTGGAAGCTGTCTAAGAAATTGAGACCCAGTGGGGAGATGTTTTTGGTTCCAGGATCCAGGGTCTTAGAAAAGCACCAGAAGGAGATGGGTCTTCTCCACCTTCAAATGGCCCCATGGATGTTCTAGAAATCTTGAGGCATTCAAGGAGAATAGTGTCCAGGATTGAGATCCATCTTAAGAATGTAATAGGAGCCTAAAAGTAGGAAACCCCAGGATACTTTCATCTTCTGTACATTTATGCTCCATTTAAGTCCTAGGGGATAACATTTTGAGGTGAAAAGTCAGGATATATGATAGGCTCACTTTTATTTGTGATAGAATTTAGGAGAGAGAAGACTCAGAAATGCCTGCTTTTTTAGCTGGAACCAATACAGTATGACCCAAGACATTTTTGGTTTCGTACCATAAAGCTGGAGAATGAAAACGAGATCTGACCTCGTGAGCCTTGGGGAAATGGCTGAGGCTCAGAGAGGCATGTTGACTTACTCTGGGTCACACAGAGGCAGAGTCAAGATGAGAACACAAGTACCATGGTCCCGGTTTTATTACCACACTGCTCAAAGAAGAATAAACTCACTTAATTGGAGGACTAGAAACAGTTTATGCTCTTGATGGCCTGTGATTGGGTTTACAAGAATCACAGTTTTTTCAACTAGAGGAGATGGTAAATATCGTCTAGTCCAATTAATTCGTTTTATAGATGAGAACGCTGAAGCTCAGAATAAGAAATTGACTTGCCTAAGGTCACAACAGTTTTGGTGGTGGGGCCTGGTTTAGGTCACAGATCCATTGCCCGTGCTTGGTGTTCTTTCCACGATGGTTTAATACTGTGTCCCCTGGATTACAACCCCCTCCACTCTGGTATCCCCACCCCCACATACTCACATGTGGAGAGTCAAGAGCTAATCAGTTACTTCCTTACCGTTAAGACAGGCATACCTTTCCAATTTTATGAAAGAGATAAAAATATGTTCTTTCAAATCAACCAGGGAAAGCAGTTCTCCAGACATCTGGCACTTTCCTGCTTTGAGTCCCTATATTTTCAGCGCAAGTCTCAGAAAGTCAAAACAGAGTCGGCTCCCAAACTCCATCTTATTTTTCATGAAGCCTCCCAAATGCTAAGCAGATTTCCTGCCCTACACTGTCAATGACAAGAATCTCCTCCTCTCTGGTCAAAGTCCTGCCCCTACTCCCCCCCCCCCCAAGAAATATGCATTGGCCCAGTGGCCATCTCCTGCCTGGGCAGCCAGCAAGCCACCCAGGCTGTTCTGTCCTCTGGAACAAAAGGCTAGGAGCCCACCTTCCTCCCAGCCTCCTTGTTTTAAGAGGGGGCCCTGATGTGTTCCCATTAACCCAGGCGGAGACTGTTTCCCATCACTTCCTGCAATGAGGGATTTCATGGAGCCCAGAGAAGGAAACCCGGACTCCTCCCCTTGGGGATTAGCGTCCCCCCTCCCCACCCTGTTCGCACAGTATCCCTTTTTTCTAGGTCTGATATCACTTTCCTCCCCATAGCGGGCCGGTAAGGATCCATTTGTGTTCCTGGCCTGCATTCCAGAAGAGTCCCCGGAGCACTGGGGCTGGAAATGATTTGTGTAGGGCACTCGGCCAGCTTCACTTTTAATCACTCACATACTCACAGACACAGGGAGTCCCGCCCTGCTCACCCAGGGGAATGGAAGGGACCTCCCTCGCTTTGACAGGGTCTTACTAAGTGGTGGGGTAAACAGGGATTCTAGTCTCCAGGAAAGATGTTGTAAAGAGCCTCCTTTTCCGGGGTTAATTGTGAAATCGATGTCTCCTGGAGCCCCTCCCCCTCCCCCAGACTGCCTGCGAAGCAGACAATGTTCCAGCAACCATTCATCCAGCAGCCTTCCTGAGCACCACTCCGGTTGGGGGAGGAGGCTGGGATGGAGCCGAGCCTGGGAAAATGGGTAGGATTTGCTCAGGACATTCGGGCTAGGAGGTGACATAAGACAAGGCCCCAGGGAATGAGTCAACTGGGGGTGGGATAAAGGAGAGAATCAGGGAGCAGCTGGAGGGGAACAGAGGTTTTTGTTGGGGAGGAGGGAATGATGAATAGCCAGGGTCCCAACAGAAAACAGAGAGCACACCCGGAATGGGATACTTTGAGGAGGGTTTGTTTGCAAAGGTATGAGCCTAGGGGAACCTCAAACAGTAGTGCAATAAGGAGCCAAGGCATTAAAAGCTCTGGGCACAGAGACAGTGACCAGAATAGAGGAGAATCATGCAGGGCAGCTACCGACCGAAGAAGGACCTGAGCTCTTCAGTCAAGAACACATCCCGCTTGAGGCGGCCTTGAGTGGAAGATCCAGGCCGAGGCAGATTTAAGCAAAGCAGGTGACATATAAGCTAGGGGGACCCCACATTTGCACAGGCCCCTTCTTAGGCCTAAGGAAGAGCCCTAGTGATTTGTTCATATGTCACATATTTTTGTAAATGACGGGGTAAATTTTGCAAAAGTAGGCTATTCTCTATCCCAGTTTCCCTCCACCACACACTTCATGTGCTGGGTGGCTTGGAGTGCTTGTGGGCATTTTTAGGGTCTGGTCAGGGGGAGATGAGTTTGGGCTTGGTGGGATATACTGTGGTCGCCCACCGTCACTTGTGTTCATATTTAATTCATTGCTAGCGGTCCTCATGTAGGAATGGCTTCCAGGAAAACTCCCATCTCCCACTCCTCTGAGGTCATGACTTGAAGGTACAAAGAGGTCACATTGTAATGTAAATGTATCCCTCAGGGCCCAGAGTGGCTATATGTGGGTAGCAAGGAGAGCACTGGTTTATCATGTGAGGAATGGGAGGCCACAGCTCAGTCATATGACACCAGATAATGGAAGCCTGGAATGCCAACCCAGCTTGAATTTTACACATGGAAAAGTGAGATCTGAGTGACATGAAGACAAAAGTATTTATTGAAGGAGTCTTCACTCTGGGGTTGTAAAACACCTGTCATTTACCGCTTACCTGCAGCCCATGTGAAGCAAAGTCCTGCATCCCCATAGAGGCAGGAAGAGCTGTCTGCTCCCGTTCTTCTCTTCTGTGGTTTGGGGATGGTCTGTGCCCCCACACAAGCTACAGGGGAGACCAGTGAACAACGGTCAACCCCAGGGTTGACCCCAGGTTCTAATCAGAAGCCACAGTGACGCCTCTCATTTAACAGCCCTTCCATCCTGAATGCCAAGTTTATATCCCCCCTTCTTCCACGCTGTGATCGAGTCCTTCCTTCCCTACCTCTCTCGGTCAGCTCCCAGATGCCGCTCTGCCCACATAGAATCAGATGGGCCTCCTGCCTCAGAGAGGACAAGCCCAAGTTTGAGGTGGAGAGGTCAGAACCAAATTCCCCTCTAAGCGCCTCTGTGACCCTTCTGGGTCATTGAAATCCTGGCATCATTTCCTGGATCTTTTCTGCTCTGCTGAGATCCCAGGAGATTCCAGAATGACTCCCCTTTCCTCATCCCACACCAGTGCTCTCCTGGACTGATCTCTCCAATGCTTTGTCCTCCACCAGGAAACAAGGACTTCTAAATCTGCTATCTCCAGCCAGTGGGCCTTGCCAAGATCCTCTTGTCCAACCTCCTCTTTTAGCTGACACCCCTCTTCTTGAGTGTCCCCAAATTCTTCCAACATAATGTGTTCAAAACCAAGCTCACTAAGTCCCAGCATTTCTTCCTTTGTGCTTCTTCCTTATTCTCTGTTACTCCCTTACTGGGCTCTGACTTGCTCTGGTCCAGCCCATTGTAAGCACCTATTGTAATCCACACGCAATGGTGCCATAGTGAGTTTCCTACAACAGATCATGCTCTCCTCTCCTGAGAAACCTTCTGTGGTTCTGGATGCTTTGTAAATTGCACCCAAAGCTCTCAGCCTGGTCAGATTTATTTCATAATTAAGAGTGCATGTGACATTGTAGCTGTTTGTAAATACCTAATCAGCCCCATATCCCTTGCTCCAGACAATGTCTTCCCCTCCCCTCATCAGGCAGTAAAACTCACCAGCACTCAGGAAGTGTTAGCTAAATGAACACTTTGGCCCTGGGTTCTCTTTCTAGCTTTATCACCCACTGCTCCCCCTACTCCCCCCACTGCCCTCAAGCTACTCAAACTCCAGTGCTCACTGCTCTCCCACCTCTCCTGCTCAAATTTTCTCCTCATTGCTCTTGTGCATGTAGGTTTCCCACTGGGGATCTTTCCTAACCCAGCAGCCAGTCCTTCCCAACCACTGTTAGGTGCCTTTGGGGCACTCCTACACACACACACACACACACACACACACACACACACACACACACACACAC